>NC_079222.1:7289700-7382224 GCF_029633865.1 Lampris incognitus
GTCCAGAGATGCCATCCCACCAACCTGCAAAACCTGTACAAATTCTGCCAAGAAGAATGGGCAAAAATTACTCCAGAAGAATGTGCAAAGCTTGTACATACTTACCCCAAGACAATCATGGCTGTTATTGCAGCAAAAGGGTTCTCTACAAAGTATTGATATGTGGGGTTGAATATTTATGCAAGCACTATATTTTAGTTTTTAATTCATTTACAAAAAGTCAGTGAAACATAACTTATCTTGACTTTGGGAACATGCTGTTAGAGTTTATGGGTTCACAAAAATTATATTGTTCAGGAACAGATGTGCGAGTATCTTTTATAATCCAGAAATTAGTGATGACTGTCAAGGGGGTTGAATACTTTTGCAAGACACTGTATAAAACAGGGTGACGCAGTAGACAAAGGGCTATTTGGCATTATTTGCAGGACAGCACCTGTAAAAAGTTCAGAAATGCTGAACTATTGACCGATAGATGCAACTTAAAGCCAAAAATATCACCCAGTGATGATTAAGCTGTAGAGTTTGGAAAATCACATAATGCAGCCTAAATGTCAACTTTATTATATATGACTGTAAAAACGAAGAACCGCAGTTTTAATTTTCTGTCAAGTTGTGATGCAGGGCTGTCTCGCAGATCATGGTCGGTTCCATTTTGCATTTTTTTGAAATCCTAAATTGAAATTCTTCTTGTGTTTTCAGAGGTGGGCTGGAAGGTGAAAGCCAATGACCGAGACTACCACCGGCTACCAGAGTTTCAGAAGAAAACATTCCTGTGTTTAACGAAGAGCAAGTACTCTGTAAGTCTGTCTTTTAACAGCAGAACTGCAGAACCCACTGCAGTTTAAAGTATTAGAAAACGTAATGTAAATACATACATTTACACAAGCTATCCAAGGGATCTTACTGAGTGGTTAATGTAGTTTCACTGATGGCATTCGTGTAATTGTCAATGATGAGCCCTTTACTTTTAATCATTTGCATGAATATTTTATATATATATATATATATATATATATATATATATATATATATATATATATATATAAAATCTTCCTAACTGATTTTTTTTGTTACCATGGCTTTACCATTTGTCAAGGAAAAGCAGCTTAATCCATGCAGATAAATGCTACAAATTAGTTTTCAAAAGTGAAATTGAGCTGCCCAAACGCTTGGTCAACAAGATTCACATGCTTTGTCGTAGTCAGTGGTTAAACTTGTTCCAGACTTTTAATAGACAGACGTCAAACCAAATATTTACTGATAAAACATCGAGCATTGCTCAGTTCAGTTTCCGAAAGCTCTGTGGTGCATTGCATAAGTCCATACCTGGATATGCCACCTTTCTACAAAACTGGTCTTGCTGCGTACATGTAGACACAGTTTAAATGCTAATGCAGTGCTGCTGAGCAAGGTGCCACTTGTCTGCTATCTTCTGATGGGGTTAGAGGTTCAGCTGGCCCTAGTATTATCATGCCGAAAGATGTAAAAACTCACAGGATTCTCCATTAAAACATCCACAGAATGGCAATGATATTCATATTCCCGCAGATTCAGTAGCCTGTGTGCAAGACCAGTTGGTTTAAAATGAGATGAAATAAATTAATGTGATCTGAATGAAGAATGAGAACCGACTTACCTTAAACTATTAAGGTTTTCTCCTAAACAGTTGCTTAAGCACAAGCGATCAGTTTCACAGTTAAGATGATGAGATTAAGGAATGTGAAGAGGATTAATTAATTAATCTGACATTTATATTCCCATCAAGACCACACCTATTTATGCTTTAACCAGCTAACTGGTATAAATAGCCAGTAATTGAAACTATAGGGATGTCAGAAGTTCTTGATGCATGCTCAGTAATCCAGGAAAGCAAATCAAAGAAGGTTGAATCAGTTCAACTGGATACACTGTATACTCTAACAGATCTAGCAACAGTGCAAACCTGTGCTGATACAATAGAGAGATCAGCCTGGGGAAGGGCTAGATGTACATATGTAGATAATGTATGGCAGTCGGAGGACGGATGTCCTCGCCTGCCTAAGTGTTTGTGTCCTTATTATGTGGAATTGGCACTTGTCCAGGGTGTCTCTCCGCCTGCCGCCCAATGACTGCTGGGATAGGCTCCAGCATCCCGTGACCCCGATTGGGACTATTCTTGTTGTTCATAAACTGTTTTTGGCTAAACTGATAAGTCCATCAGTGATGATGAACATTTAAGTAGGTGAAATTAATTTTGGGATGTCATAGATGGTGAATAGGGGGAGTTGATTAAAACTCTCACCCTTTGGGAATCAGAATCAAAATCGGAATACTTCATTCATCCCCGAGGGGAAATTGGGTACAACCGTGGTCTCCAGTTGTTGTGTTGATCTTGCTCTGACATCTCCAAAGTGTGGCCGCATGTGTTCTTCTCCCTATGCCTTACAGTGTTACTGAAAACCAGGGATTCTCAACCTAAAGTTGAGACCAGTGGCATACTGTAAAATCTTGTGCCCTCCCCCCCCCCTGCAGAGAGGGGGCGTGGGTCCTTGGCGATGGAGGTGCGGACACAATTAGCTAACAGCAGCAAAGCTTATTAATAAACCAGTCTGACCTTCATACGGTCCACTAAAAATTCTCCATGTAGTACAGTGTTCGTTTGCATTTTATTGTAAGTTGTTTGATTACTTTCCAAAAGCAATGTGGTTAACAATCCCTTGACCCATTTTAAAAAAATAAAAAGATAATGCTAATGAAGAGAGAGGTGTTATTTCTTGTTAAGGTTCCATTGAACGTCAATATGAATTTTTATTCTATTAACAGGTCTCACGTGCTGCATACGGCCACTCATAAATTACGATTGCAGCCGGTGTTCTGTCTATGTGCTATCTATGGGCGGCACTGCGGCGCAGTGGTTAGCCCTGTCGCCTCACGGCAAGAAGGTCCTGGGTTCGAACCCCGGGGTTGTCCAACCTTGGGGGTCATCCCAGGTCATCCTCTGTGTGGAGTTTGCATGTTCTCCCCGTGTCTGCGGTGGGGGTTTCTCTGGGTGCTTCAGTTTCCCCTCACCATCAAAAAGACATGCATGTTAGGGTTAGTACTCCGGTCTGTGCTCCTGACCGAGGCACGGCAAGAAGAACCAGGAGTTGGTCCCCGGGTGCTGCACGGCGGCTGCCCACTGCTCCTAGCTACACAGCTGGGATGGGGTTAAATGCAGAAAGGATTTTTCCCACTGGAATTAGTAAAGTATATCAAAATCAAAACGAACTAAAGGCTTCCAAAAAGTGGGGGGAGGAAATGGGCCACAACAAAAAGTGGTGGGGACATGTCCCCGGCATAACGCCTATGCCTTATAGTGTAACAGGGTATTTCATTCACAGTGGTTTCTGAAATCAAGTGAAAACGCCACACTGATTTCCCTCTAAGTGCCAGGTACCTGGTGAAGTCAAGGAGAAGAGGAAAGCCAGACTTGAACCCCGGGCAAATGATGACCACAAAAGTCTAATAGTTCTCTCTGTATCCTATAGACTTTCTCGCCCTGTTTTTCTCAGACTTTCTGAACTCTGTATCTCCATTGTTTATCTGCTTCAAACTTGCTACCACATGTGAAGTTTTGGAAAAATAAAGAGATTTTGTTTCAATTCGATACAGTCCTGTCTCAGTACCTGTGATCCCGACAACAACGCAGTACCTGTAAAATCCCCCCAAATGTAGCACACATGAAGCTGAGACTGTACTTAGTTTACTGATTAACAAGAAAAAACTTTCCACAGCTATCAAACTGAAAATCCTTTTTTTCAGAAGACGTAAAATATGTGAATAAGTGAAATTACGCTACCTCACCAGATGTCACTCTTTTTCCCCATTTGTCTTGAGAACTTAATGGAAATAAGTAAAAATATGCAGAAATAAGGCAGAACACTCAACTTGGTGAAGGTGTCATGGTACTGAGAAAACTCATGAAGCAAAAGGATTTGCATTAAAAGCAAGCGGTTTTTCGTGTATCTGCAGTTGGTGTTTCGTGCCTATAAGATCTATAGGATCTAGGAAACTAATAATCTACAATAGGATTTTTTTTTGTGTAATCAAACCAAAATGACATACAAAATAAAAGCTGCATAATAATGTCCATTAACTTTTCCTGACCAGTTTCTAATGTTATTTCCTTCTTTTCTCTCATTAGAGCAATGCAATCAAGACCTACAAATACAATGCTTTGACCTTCATCCCTCTCAACCTCTTTGAGCAGTTTAAGAGAGCTGCCAACCTCTACTTCCTGGCCCTGCTCATCTTACAGGTACCGCTTCACATGAACAGACCTCCCCTCATCAAGGGCATCCGGGTGGCGTAGCAGTCTATTCCGTTGCCTACCAACACGGGGATCGCTGGTTCGAATCCCCGCATTAGCTCCAGCTTGATCGGGCATCCCTACAGACACAATTGGCCGTGTCTGCAGGTGGAAAACTGGATGTGGGTATGCATCCTGGTCGCTGCACTAGCATCTCCTCTGGTCGGTCGGGGCACCTGGGGGGAATAGCATGATCCTCCCGCATGCTACGTCCCCCTGGTGAAACTCCTCACTGTCAGGTGAAAAGAAGCGGCTGGTGACGCCACATGTATCAGAGGAGGCATGTGGTAGTTTGCAGCCCTCCCCGGATCGGCAGAAGGGGTAGAGCAGTGACTGAGATGGCTCAGAAGAGTGGGGTAATTAGCCAGGTACAATTGGGGAGAAAAAGGGTGGGGGGGTAGATCTCCCCCATCAGGGGAAGATAAAAGTTCACATATGGAGAAATGAAGGGAAGCCTTTTCAAACCAATTTACAGTCACTCATTGAAATCTGCTCTGGATTAGACTTTTATGCATGATTGAAATGTTAAATGCGACTCAAGTTTACATGACTAATATACATTTGAGTCATGTATTTGATGTGATTTGTATCCAGAGTTACTCATAACGTCTGTAACGGTAGAAAAAGGGAAATTTACTTGGGCATTTTAATCAGTTATCTGCAACTTTTCCCCAGATAGAATTACAGTGAGTGTAACAATGAAATAAATCCCTACTGCTGCGTCACCATTTTGAGTCGTCTGGATAAGAGGGTCAGCTCAACGACTGGTGATTTTCACTGACACTTTAGTCACTTGGCAGTGAGTTATGAAAAATGATTTAACACAAGTGCATTGGAACAAGCCTGCCTTTCTAGATCAACAGGTCTTTAAAACAACCAACAGGAGGTCAAAGATCAGAGCCACTACATCCTGATAGTATTTGTGTGACTGAGGAAGACTATAATTTCCTCTTGAAATTTTCTGGAAGAAATTAGTTTTTGGTCTGTTGCTCTAGATTGCCGTTTGTATTTTACAGCAACCATGTGGTGAAAGGCTGAGCAGATTTGCATTCTGTTTGCCTTCTAATTTTAATATGACACCGTGGCGCTGGAGGGGTGTGTTAGTACAGGTCATGGCTGCCTCTGACCACAATATCCTTCATTCTCATCATCCTACTGAGATGATGACTGTCTTTTACAGATGTTTTATTGAAGCTTTTCTTTTGCTGCTTAGTTTGGAAACCTAAACTTGTCCAATAAGAATAGACTTGGAAGTCTTGTTAAAATGGCCAGTAAGGTCTCAAGAAGGAGTCAGGCCAAGCTTCTGGTCATTTATAACAGGCAGGTACTTGATCAAATGGTGCAAGTTGAAGGAAGAAGGCTGTTTTGTGGAGTTCAGGGAGGAGTTAAGACAGGCACTGGGTGGTAGTGAAGAGTTGCTGGGTGGCTGGGCAACCACTGCAGAAATAGTGAGGGAGACAGCTAGCTACTTGGTGTGTCGTCTGGACAGAGGAAGGAAGACAAGGAGACTTGGTGGTGGAATGAGGAAGTACAGGAAAGTATACAGAGGAAGAGGCTGTCAAAGAAGAAGTGGGATAGTCAGAGAGATGAAGAAAGTAGACAGGAGTACAAGGAGATCCAGCGTAAAGCAAAGAGAGAGGTGGCAAAGGAAAAGGCATATGTTGAGTTGTATGACAGGTTAGACCAGGGGTGGGCAATCTTATCCAGAAAGGGCTGGTGTGGGTGCAGGTTTTTGTTCCAACCAAGCAGTTATACACCTGATCCCACTAATCAACTAGTAGGGTCTTTGCTGAGGGACTTAATTAGGAGACACAGGTGTGAAATTGCTTGGTTTGAACAAAAACCTTCACCCACACTGGCCCTTTCTGGATAAGATTGCCCACTCCTGGGTTAGATACTAAGGAAGGAGAAAAGGACTTGTACCGATTGGCTAGACAGACGGACCAAGCTAGGAAGGATGTGCAGCAGGTTAGAGATCAAGGATAGAGATGGAACACTAAGGAAGGAGAAAAGGAGAAGGATGGATGATGTGGGGATAGTGAATCGGGAAGTGTGGTGGATTAGCAAGGAGGAAGTGAGGGCGGCTATGAAGAGGAGAAAGGCAGTTGGTCCAGATGACATACCTGTGGAGGCATGGAGGTGTTTAGGAGAGATGGCAGTGGGGTTTTAACTAGATTATTTAACACAATCTTGGAAAGTGAGAGGATGCCTGAGGGGTGGAGAAGAAGCATACTGGTACCGATTTTCAAGAACAAGGGTGATGTGCAGAACTGTAGCAACTACAGAGGTATAAAGTTGATCAGCCACAGCATGAAGATATGGGAAAGAGTAATAGAAGCTAGGTTAAGAGGAGGAGGGGTGATGATTAGCGAGTAGCAGTATGGTTTCATGCCATGAAAGAGTTCTATAGATGTGATGTTTGCTTTGAGAATGTTGATTGACAAGTATAGAGAAGGTCAGAAGGAGTTACATTGTGTCTTTGTGGATGTAGAGAAATTGCATAACAGGGTGCCGAGAGAGGAGGTGTGGTATTGTATGAGGAAGTCCACATGAACTGATTCAACTTTCTTTGATTTCCTGTAGGTAGATTTCATTGGCATTTGAATAATTTACTCTACATAAAGGCATGTTGTGTTTTTTCACAGGCTGTTTGACAAGTTCATTATTGGAAAATTAATTTGCTTACCGACATAGTTCAGTGACATTTGAATATATAATGATATGTGATGAATGTAAAGGCGTGTTTTTTTTTCTATTTCTGTGCATTAACAGATCATTCCTGAGATCACCACACTCCCCTGGTACACCACACTGGTTCCTCTGGTCTTGGTGCTTGGTATCACTGCCATCAAAGACCTGGTGGACGACCTGGTAAATACATTGTGTGTGTGTGTGTGTGTGTGTGTGTGTGTGTGTGTGTGTGTGTGTGTGCAAGCCATTATAACCAAACAGCCAGCAGCTGGTTCCTTCGGGTTTCTTTTTTGTCGAAATGTTAACTATTTAAACAATAAGCTGACCTGAAATGCAAAAATATTGAAAAATAAATTAATAAGTAAAAAAACAAGCTATTGTGGTCACTTGAGGTGACCACATGTCAGAGATTATTTGAAAAAGACCAATGGAAAGTGGAATCAGATTTCTCCAACAGAAAGTAGTTCTTGTTGACCAGGCTTTGAGTTTTGTATTTTTTATATTTTAGGTCTCCTTCCAGGAAAACTGGAATTTGAACTGGAATTAGCCGATGGAAACACACCTGATTCAAAATCTCTATTATTCAAACTCAAGTTTTGCTTGAAATTCGTATAGCGTTCTGATGTAAACGTGACCAGTGACACCTTTTGGAGGTCCGAGCTGGCTCAGAGGTCCAGTGTTTTATGTGAAACTTGGACCTCTTTCTGTCCGTCTGCAGGCTCGTCACAGGATGGACAAAGAGATCAACAACCGGAAATGTGACGTCCTTCTAAATGGCAGGTGAGAACAAACTTTGGAAATGGTCCCAATTCAAAGTGTGATTTCTGCAATTTCGGGGGGAAAAAAACCCACCAGCCGAATGACTCCACTGAAAATGTTTCACGGTTTGAAATCAAAATAAATAGAGTAATTCTTTTTCTAGATGGTGAGGAACTTCGGTGGTTTACTGGTTAAATTAATTATCAACTTAGCATAGATGCACACATTCATTTGAGCATTTGGGAATAAGACTCATTGTGAATGTTGTCTGCCGAGGCCTGATAGTTGCAACCACATATAAAAAGCCTGTACATTGGGTGTCTTGGTTGCGTAGTGCTCTATTCTGTTGCCTATACAGGGATCACAGTTCAAGTCCCCGTGTTACCTGCGGCTTGGTCGGGCGTCCCTACAGACACAATTGGCCGTGTCTGCGGGTGGGAAGCCGGATGTGGGTATGTGTCCTGGTCGCTGCACTAGCGCCTCCTCTGGTTGGTCGGAGCACCTGTTCAGCGGGGAGGGGGAACTGGAGGGAATAGCGTGATCCTCCCATGCGCTACATCCTCCTGGTGAAACTCCTCACTGACAGGCGAAAAGAAGAGGCTGGTGAGTCCACATGTATCGGCGGAAGCATGTGGTAGTCTATAGCCCTCCCCGGATCGGCGGAGGGGGTGGAGCAGTGACCGAGAGGGCTCAGAAGAGTTGGGTAATTGGCCAAGTACAATTGGGGAGGAAAAGGGGGAGGGGCATACATTATCTACATTCAAGGTGGCGCCACGCACAAGTAGAAGAAATTCCTATGCTTATTTTGATTTCCTACAACTTGCCTCTTGTAGCTCAAAGTGAAAAATATACCGTGATGATTTAAATTCTTGTTACTTTTCAGATTTCAAGAGTCGAAATGGATGAATGTCCAGGTGGGGGATGTGGTTCGCCTGAGGAAAAATGACTTCATCCCGGTAAGAACATCCATACCTAGGATTACCTGTTTCAGAGGAAGTGATGTCGCCATCCCTTTTGCTGTTTAACCAGGGTGAGAGCCCGTTTAAAAACCAAACAGATGCTGTAGAAAAGAGATGATGCATGAGCACTGGTTTGTCATTTGTGGTTCAGTAAGCCCGCTCAATTTCAGATGTCTGGGTGAATTGGGCCCATGACGCCTAACTAGCTAATCGCTAAATTCATGTGCAAAATTTACAACAATCCCATTTTTGTTTAGTAACATATGGAAAAGTAGATTTGTGTTATACCAATAAAGTATAGATAACTCAAGATCCTTCCAGTACTTTATGAGAGAAATAAGTTAGAATTGCTTTTGTTGCTATGTCAGCCACTGGTCCTTGGTCTGAGTGTGCTTATGATAAAAATTAATAACTGAAGTTTTAGTTGAAGTGATAGTAAAATATAAACACTTACCTCATGTACAAACAGCCATGAAGTCTACACAAATAGGTAATTGAACAAAAAAATCTATAAATGAATCAATTACCAATAAAATAATCAATACAAACATTTTGTTTTGTACATAGTTAACCAATTGAAAGTACTAAACATAAAAAAGGTACCTGGAGATGTGTGTTGTCAGCAATTCTTGTTTAAACGGAAAATTTTCCAGTTAAAGGTCCTGTGAAGTATTATTTGGGAGCATGGCTAACTTCTTCAACTTGACATACGTATAAGAATGAAACAGAACAGTCGAGCGGGATTTATTTAGGGGTGAGACTTTGATGTGATTGACAGCCAATCATGGCCATGGACATTGTACTACTATTGGCTAGTTTTGGTTGGGCGATAGACGATGGCTCGTTTTCTCTCAGTCTCATTTCCATTCCATTGACATTTTTGTTGGGGTAAACCGGCCATTACACGCGGCCATTACACGCCCCATTAGCTTGAGTGAATGTTTCATCTATCATGATGTTTGACAAAAGAAAGACTACAGCACAGAGTATAGCATGGAAAAATGTTGTGCATACATTTATACATCTAGCTCCATTACTGGATTGCACTTCTAGCGCTTTTATAACACTTTTTAGACATGTTTGTAGTGAGCTCTATAGAAGAACATACCAACTCTGTTGCCGTCATGTGAAGAAGGGACAGAGATGTTACTACCTAATGCACTTGGGGCGGCACGGTGGTGCAGTGGTTAGCGCTGTCGCCTCACAGCAAGAAGGTCCTGGGTTCGAATCCTGGGGTTGTCCAACCTTGGGGGTCATCCCAGGTCATCCTCTGTGTGGAATTTGCATGCTGTCCCGGTGTTTGCAGTGGGTTTTCTCTTGGTGCTCCGGTTTCCCCCACCATCAAAAAGACATGCATGTTAGGGTTGATACTCCTGTCTGTGCCCCTGACCGAGGTGTGGTAAGACGAACTGGAGTTGGTCCCTGGGTGCTGCACGGCGGCTGCCCACTGCTCCTAGCTACACAGCTAGGATGAGTTAAATGCAGAGAAGAATTTCCCCACGGGGATTAATAAAGTATACCACAAAAAAAACAAAAAACAAAAACCACAACTGTAAGCACTAGGAGGCGCTAAGTGAGATGCCAGGTTTGGACATGGAGAACACAAGAGAAACTCAGTAAATAAAGAACAATAATTTCATATATTTTGCCCAACTTCAACAAGTTCATAACATGTAATTCTTATCTCTGTTACACAGGCTGACATCCTTTTGTTGTCCAGCTCGAACCCACACAGCCTGTGTTACGTGGAAACAGCCGAACTCGATGGGTAAGTTGGTTTTAGCTTGACTTCTCGAGTACACTTCTTGTGTGGCTTAAAGAGCAAGTTAAACAGCTGCATCATATGTCAGTGCTAAGCAGGGTTAGGGTATACTTTATCCAACGACTCGTGCACACATTCATCTGAGCAATAATTATAATAACGCATTAATTTCAGTATAAATTTAAAGCTATTGAGCGTTTAGCTGTTCTTTGCCCTGATCAGGCCTCACGGCCTCTTGTTTGATCTGTGATTTTCTCGAGTGTTAAGTCAATAATTAATTTTGATAAGATGTGAAACTGAGTGTGTACATGGGTGTGTAGATGTAGGCTCGGGGGCCATGTCACCTGTACAGCTCAGTCCTCATTAATCAGGAATCAGGAACACTTTGTCATTTCATGTCATGTGCTTGCGCACATGAAATTAAATATTGTTTCCGCCAGCCCACAGCAGTGCAACACAAAGACAAAAACACATTTCCAGCAACTACAAGAGCACTTATATCCAAGCTACAAAAAAAAAAAATCACTGTCCTAGAGAACGAACGCCAGCCAGGACGACTGTCGGAACTGCCGGTCTGCATGGGCTAGCAGTTAGCTTAGCCTGCCCCACTACCGCGTCCTGTCAGACCGCCCTCGGTGTTTCCTCCTCGGGCGCAGCTCCAAGCAGGGGCCATGGTCCTTGGGCCCACCAGATGCAGCAGACCAGGCTCCCCCAGACGATCCAACACCAGCTCTCCCAGCTAGACAGCCTCCACACACCTCCCCGCACTCCACACGACGACACCAAAAACATAGTCGACGCTAGTCAAGGCTGCCGCCAGACCGCCCTCGGTGTTATCGGAACCGCTGGTCTTCATGGACTAGCAGTTAGCTTAGCCTGTCAAGTCATGTCAATTTTATTTGTATTAACCCAATATCACAAATTACAAATTTGCCTCAAGGGGCTTTACAGCAACACAACATCATGTCCTTAGACCCTCACATCAGATAAGGAACAACTCCCTAAAAAAAAACCTTTAACCTCAGGGAGAGCAACAGAGGAGGGATCTCTCTCCCAAGACAGACAACATGCAATGGATGTTGTGATTACACAATTTATAGCATCCAAAGTTGAAAGAGGATAACAGAAGAATTATACAATGTATGAAGAATATGATGATGAGGATACCAAGCAGTGTCCAGACTCCACTGGAACAACCCAGGACTCAAGCCACGTGACCACCATCACCATGTAGACAAAAAAAATAAAAAGTAGTCCCTCATCTGAGTGAGAGAAGGATATAACATTAAAACAGGATAACTAAATTATATGGATTTATAAGACATATAAAAAGAAAATGTGATGAGGGGGATGCTAAGCAGTGTCCAGGTGGCAACCACCATCACCATGGAGACCTACCTGTGCACACAAGGGAGACTCACATCACACCATTCACATACACAGAAGAAGAGAAAGGAGTAGACATCATTCAGAGAGAGAGAGAAAAGAAGTGAGAGAAGAAAACAGTTTACGCTATAATCTCGTCAGCAGAACAGGAACCACCTGGAAATCAAAACAATTACGTTTCAGTACATCTGTACCGGTGTCCCTAATGGACCCATTTCACTGAACGGGAAAGCAAATTAATTTGTTAGCTGTGCAGGGGGGCAGCGTTAATAATATTTATTTTCATTTGAAAGACAGACAGCTCAGATCAGATAGTGTTTTACTCTTTAATAAATCCCTTCTTTGTCGAGGACAGCATCCTTAGAAGATGCCCTTTTCAGCCTGACCTCGTTCGTATTGCCAGTGGTCTTCTATGAAGACATACCCACATCCAACTGTTTTTGACTTTCCTCGCCCTCTTCTGTCGGCCGTTTGTGTTAAAAAATGTCGCTTGATAACGGCTCGTTTCAGAGAAACCAACCTGAAGTTCAAGATGGGTCTGAAAGTGACGGATGAGAGGCTGCAGGAAGAAAACCAGCTGGCTGTCTTCGATGGTAAACACTCGGGCCTATATGTCTGTTTTATCATGACAAAACATAACCCAGTCGCACATGCTGAACACTCCTTTGCTGGTATTTTTTAAGACTTATCCAAACACCACCTCTTTATTGTCATTTCACTCATTTGTTCAACCGATGTCAAGGTTTTTAGGGACGTCTGAGTCTGAACCAATGTGATTGGGTCGAGCCTGGGCAGGGACCGGGTTGAGAATTACAAATTCTATGTGTTCAGACATTTACATTTTCCCACGTAACGAGTTTTAAGGAACGACTTTCAACTTCTGCTGTGTATTTTGAGCAGAAATTTAAAGAGCCCGATGCTCCTAATTCGCTCATTTAATGTTCCTCGTCAGATTATTTGTCTCTGTCTGGCACGACATGCACTTACTGTGTCTATGCCATTGTAATAATGTGAAACCATTTACCTGCAGTAGACTATTTCTTAAGTGCCGTATATCAGGTCAGGGGTCCTAAGGCTCTGAGACAGATCTACATCACCATCATCATCATCATCATCAGCATACCGTGTATTGACAGCACTTTTTAAACATCTACTGCACTTCACAACAACAGCCTAGTGGCTAAAAGAAAAGAAGTACAGTTATGGGATGAGTTATTTTATTTCTTTAAGAGCACTTAAAATGTTGTATGACAAGGCGTCCAGGTAGCATAGCGGTCTATTCCGTTGCCTACCAACACGGGGATCGCCAGTTCGAATCCTCGTGGTACCCCCAGCTTGGTCGGGCGTCCCTACAGACACAATTGCCCGTGTCTGTGTGTGGGAAGCCGGATGTGGGTACGTGTCCTGGTCGCTGCACCAGCGCCTCCTCTGGTCGGTTGGGGCGCCTGTTTGGGGGGGGGACTGGGGGGAATAGCGTGATCCTCCCACGCGCTACGCCCCCTTGGTGAAACTCCTCACTGTCAGGTGAAAAGAAGCAGCTGGCGACTCCACATGTATCAGAGGAGGCATGTGGTAGTCTGCAGCCCTGCCCAGATGGGCAGAGGGGGTGGAGCAGCGACCGGGACGGCCTGGAAGAGTGGGGTAATTGGATGGGTACAGTTGGGGGGGGGGGAAGTGTGGGGGGGGGAATCCATTCTTTAATGTGTCATTTTATTCTCAAATAAGACACATTTTGATCTCCAGGTTTAAAATGTAGTGGGGGGGGAGGAGAATTAGCAGAGCTCATCTTTTCAATGTAGGGGGGTCAAGGTCACCCCCATAGTGAGGCTGCTAAATGCCTAAAATGTGGTATCATTTCATATAGAGTGTATTTTTGTATTTTTAAATTAAAAATTACTTGTATTTTAATTACATGTGTTCGTCATACCAGTATTTTGTATTTGTTTTGTATTTTTATTTTCAATTTCTAAACTTTTTTAATTTTTGTATATTTTGATACATTTGATGAGCAGATATTTTTAATTCGTCACAAAATAGTTTTTGATGTATTCGTGCCCATCTCTGCCCCTATGTCTATCTTTTTTTTGAGTCTCTTTTTTCTCTCTCTGCACAGCTTGGATTGAATGTGAGGAGCCTAATAATCGTCTGGACAAGTTTCTGGGAACGATGGTCTGGAAGAGGCTTCGATACCCTTTGGATCTGGATAACATGCTGCTCAGAGGCTGCAAGATAAGGAACACAGACACATGCCATGGCCTGGTCATCTTTGCAGGTACAGAGGAGCATATGGGATCAGATCTCTGTTGGGGTTGGGGGGGGGGTATTCGTGTTTTCATACTGTCCAACAGTCCGCTAATATTACCAGGGTGTGAGATATTACCAGCTTTATAAAATAAATTCAGAAATAAAAAAATAATAGCAAGCAAGGGACTGAAATGTTCGATTCCTTTCCCTATAGTCGGGATTGGACCTGGCTTAAACTTGTTGTAGGATGTCCATTAGGTGTATGACGTCTCTTTTTAACAGCTCTGAGCCACGTGTCATTCCAGGACAGGTGTCATTTGTTCCAACATGTACAATAAGTGTGTCTGTGCCCAGATGGTCAAATAACACTCGTGGCAGTGTTTGGACCATGTCACTAACCGTAGCGTTGGGTAGACGGACAGTTTTCAAAACTTTGCTTTTGACATCTCTCATTATCAGGTCATCTACCAGTAAGGCTGTCTTGGTTTGATGTCTTGTCTAACTTGGTTAACTTCTTAGCAGAGTGTCAATAAGTTTTTTAGCCTCTTGTATTTGGTAGAGCAGTTCTGTGACGTTCTGGCCCAGCGTGGCACGGCTGGTGCATTCAGTGGAGGGAGGAGAGAGGGGAGGCATTTTTTCCCAAAGCCTGAAGACTGAAATTGGGAGCATGGCTGTATTTCCAGAAATCAGACAAAAAGCTCAGCGATGACGTATAAATAAATAAATAGAACTGCCGATTACGGCCACAGCGGAGGGCTGAGTCCATACAGTTCTCACCACGTACAGCGAAAGCGCTACAGAGTTGGCGAGTCCAAGTGTGATCAAGTCCTGATGATCCTACAAAATCCAGAAAATAGTACAGGCAAGCCATAAAATCAATTAAACCTTGTTAAAAGGTAAAAGTAATGTAAAGTTGTGGCTAAAAACTAGATAAAAATGTCAATTTATGGCAGACCTTCTAGCAGTAAACTTGCACAGAAACTTGACAGTAGTAAGTACAGTTGAGTGAAATAAGTGTGTAATACATGATGATGTTCATTTTTTTTGTTTTGTTTTTTTTGTTGTTAATGGGGCAGATTGAAGGCATGCCGTGTCCGAGACACCAGAGGACAATAATTGGACTGCTTATAAACATTTAGTTTCACCATATTTTGTATTTTAAACCAGCATTGTATTTTACACTCCAAGTATTATAGATGTGTGTGCACATATTTTTGTTAAAGGTCTCGTTGTGTTGGTGGGTTCGGGCACCATTCTGGCTTCCTTTATTGAATAAAAAGGACTAAAATGCTAGCGGCATCCATACCAGAGTAAAGGAGCAAAAATCCACATTAATTTCATTTCAATATCAGAAACTACGGGCGGGTATATGAAATGACCGCTCCATCGACTCACGTGTAACCTCCGTGACCGAGACTGTTGTTGGGCTTTAGGTGCTGACACCAAAATCATGAGGAATGGTGGGAAGACCAGGTTTAAGAGGACCAAGATCGATGAACTGATGAACTACATGGTCTATACAGTAAGAATACATTGACCAGCACGTTGTTTTATTGTCCCGTCCTACCATTTAGATCTTTATTTCACCTGTGGTCTTCTGACATGCAGGTTGTATCTTGTTTTCAAGACTTTTTGTGTCTTTTTTTACCTTCCCAAATTTGCAATGTCTCTTTCACATCAGTGTTTTAATCTATTCAAATCTCTTTTATAATGGTGCAAGTATCTACGCCATGTGTCACTCATTTAATAAATGTCCTTAAATATAAATATGAATATGACTGTTACTGTTTTCTATCTCTCTCATTCTTCCTCTCTTCTATCCTCCCATGAATGCCATCTTTTTCTTTCTTTCGTTCTCCCCTTCTTATTTCCCCCGCTCCACCTCTCTCTAGATCTTCGTTCTGTTGATCCTGGTATCAGCAGGTCTGGCGATCGGCCATTCTTTCTGGTATGAGGAGATCGGTAGTAAGGCCTGGTATCTGTATGACGGAAAGGACCAAGAGCCTCCCTATAGAGGGTTCCTCAGCTTCTGGGGATATATCATCGTCCTCAACACCATGGTGCCCATATCACTCTATGTCAGGTCAGGAAAAGTAAATTATTATTATTATTAATATTGTTATATTACTCAACACCTTTGTGCCCATATCACTGTACATCAGGTTGGTTAAAAAATTAACGGGAGGTGTCCAGTTGGCATGGTGGTCTATTCCGTTGCCTACCAACACGGGAATCGCCGGTTCAAATCCCCGTGTTACCTTCGGCTTGGTCGGGCGTCCCTACAGACACAATTGGCTATGTCTGCGGGTGGGAAGCCAGATGTGGGTACGTGTCCTGGTCGCTGCACCAGCGCCTCCTCTGGTCGGTTGGGGCGCCTGTTCGGGGGGGGGGACTGGGGGGAATAGCGTGATCTTCCCATGTGCTACGCCCCCTTGGTGAAACTCCTCACTGTCAGGTGAAAAGAAGCAGCTGGCGACTCCACATGTATGGGAGGAGGCATGTGGTAGTCTGCAGCCCTCCCCAGATCAGCAGAGGGGGTGGAGCAGCGATCGAGACGGCTTGGAAAAGTGAGGTAATTGGCTGGATACAACTGGGGAGGGGAAAAAAAGGGGGGGGTCCAAAAACAAACAAACAAAAAAATTAAGATTGATTATTGTTAAGTTGACCATGGTAAGAGAGAATACTGGTCTCTGATTGGCTGGAGGGTGTGCGTTACATCTGTATAATACACATGTAGCTCAGCTCACGTTTGATGACTGGTCTAGAGTCATAAGCTGGATGCCAAGTCTCTGTATAACCATAGCAACAGACTGATCCAGTAGTAAGGGCTGTGAACATTCAAAGTCAGCCTAGTGGCTAACCTCTGCCTTATAACTTTTAATTTCGAGTCCGAAACTTTTAAGAAAAAAAAATAAATGAATGTTTTTACTTTAAATCTTTGTTAAGTGACCATGGGATAAGTGGGATAATGCACTCCAATGTGGAGGCATTAAAATCACTAAATTCACACTTTGTCATGGATTATCCCTTACATGTCGGTACTGATACGGTGCTGGGTGGTACCACTTTTTGATGTAAAAAAAACAAAAAACAACACTATCAAATAGAGTATATTTATTTTTAGCAACAACCAGACACACGATATGCATAAAAATAGCTTACTAGATTTACGGTGGCGTCGTGCTGGTGGTAGCAGCATGAGAATGACGGCTCCCTGAAAACCCTGATAAAAACTAGCTAATAGAATTAACCTGACATTAACCTAAAGACAAGACAATGCCAAGAGGTGCAGATAAAATGGGGAAAGCGACAGAAAAAATTCAAACAAATCAATTGACATGCCAGGTGAGGGGCATAATGAAGATCACAGACACGCCGCAGTCCTAGCAGAATTACATAAGCTGAGACAAGAACACAAGGAGGCTGCTCTTGAGACTAAAACTATCTTGAAAAGACTTGAAAATGACATGAAAGAACTGGTGGGGAAGACACCTGGTCTGTAGCAAAGAACTACTGTGTTGGAGGAAAGAGTGAGTGACTCGGAAGACAGAACAGCCCGGCTTCTGCATCACGGTAGAAGAGTTTGAACCCACCTCCGATGCTCCTAGTCTTACTCCCCTTCCACCTTGTCTCTTGCACACACAGTATATCAACCTTCCTTCTCCCCATCGCATCAGCCAGCTCGCTCCCTTTACCAGTCGTAGTGCCAACATTAAAGGTACTGACTCTCACCTCCACCTCTAACAATCATCAGTTCCGTAACCTATGGAGGTCGTAGGAGCACAGCTGATGCCCCAACAAGTCTCTTCCAACAAGTCTCTTCCACCTCTAACAAAATCAGCATGTCAGTCCTTTTTGGTAGAATGTGTGACCTCTCCTGGCTTACTGAATTGCCCGTTGTGAAAAAAAATTACGTATGTATATGTTTATGTGATCTGTGTCACCAATAATAGGTACTGTTGGTACCTCCCACTTTGTAACCACTACCTTATGAGTATTTGTACTCAGAACTCATCTATGACAATGATGCCTTTATTCTTAAATTTGATTATATTATGTACATATTAGTTTGAAGGTTATGTAAAATTTACTCATACTTAATTTTTGCATGATGGTCATTTGCCAGAACAATCAATATGGTTTGAGCACAACGTCGGCCAATCAGGTTGATTTAATGAAATTATATCTTGTGTCGCTGATCATGGCTGTCTGAAGACAGCATCCATTGTGATGAATGGGCATGGCCAATGTGTTAACGTCTAGTCTCTCTCTCTGCTGTCTGGCCAGTGTGGAGGTGATTCGTCTGGGCCAGAGCAAGTTCATTAATTGGGATCTACAGATGTACTTCCCAGAGAAAGACACACCAGCCAAGGCAAGTAAAAGCACCACCACCACTCATATCAGCAGCTTCAACCTTCCTGTCTGTTCTCAGTCTTTTTTGGTGCTGGTCTTAAAAGGAACCCATGTAGCACATGTGCAGTTTTCATTTCTCACACCCATCCATCCATCCATCCATCCATCCAGCCATTATCCAAGCCGCTTATTCTGCACTCAGAGTTGCGGGGATGCTGGAGCCTATCCCAGCAGTCATTGGGCGGCAGACGGGGAGACCCCCTGGACAGGATGCCAGGCCATCACAGGGCCGACACACACACACATTCACATCCAGGGACAATTTTAGTATGGCTGATTCACCTGACTTACATGTCTTTGGACTGTGGGAGGAAACTGGAGCACCCGGAAGAAACCCATGCAGACACTTCTCACATTCATTCATTCATTTCTTCGTGTTGGACAGGCAGCTACAGCTTGTCATTTACAGTTTAATGCAATTAATGGGACAATTACACAATCCTCACTCAGTACAAACAAACACTCCGTGGTCCAATCAAAGCTAAAGTGATGCTACAGCAGTTATTATAGCGAATTCAAGTGGTAATTTTAAACATTTACAGTCTGTTACAGTCATTTTCTACCGTGCTACTTCCTGCAACACAACCTACAAGTGACTACCAGCTGAAGTTACTTCACGTTGCACAGCAAAGCAAATGCAAAGAGGGAATTAAGCTATAGAAATTATCGTTAATTTTTAAAATGGCCACTCAAATTCGCTATGCTATTCTGGCACTAGTCTAGTCGAGTCAATTTTATTTGTATAGCACAATATCACAAATTACAAATTTGCCGCACGGGGCTTTACAGCAGTACGGCATCCTGTCCTTAGACCCTTGCATCAGATCAGGGACAACTCCTTAAAAAAACCCTTTAACAAGGGAGAATAGGAAGAAACCCCAGGGAGAGCTACAGAGGAAGGATCTCTCTCCCAAGATGGATAGACGTGCAATGGATGTTGTGTGTACAGAATAGAACACAGTTTAGAGAACGCAACATTGAAAGAGGATAAAAGAATTACAATGGAATTATAAGACATACGAAGAATGTGATGAGGAGGATGCCAAGTAGTGTCCAGATGCCACCGGAACAGCCTAGGAACTGAGCCGCATGACCCCCATCATCATGTACACCTGGCAGGAGGACAGACTACACTTGTACACGGAGGAGACTCACATCACACCATTCACACATACGGGAGAAGAGACAAGAAAAGACATTAGTCACACATCAAAGAGAGAGGATACAACATTGAAACAGGATAGCAAAATTATATGGATTCATAAAATATATATAGAATGTGATGAGGAGGATGCCAAGCAGTATTCAGGCGGCGGCCACCATCACCATCGAGACCTGGCAGGAGGACAGACTACACATGCACACTGGGTAGACTCACATCACACCATTCACACATATGGCAGAAAAGACAGGAAAAGGCATTATTCAGAGAGAGAAAGTTATCTGAGAGAGAAGAGAACGTTTGCAATAAGCAATAATATATACTGTATAATCTCATCAGCAGGACAGAACTTCTTGAATTCATTGAGACAGAAACCGATCCACCAGGCAAAAAGATGAGTTTTAAGTTTGGATTGAAAGTATCCTAAAGACTTTGATTGTCTGACGGCAGCAGGCAGGTTATTCCAAAAGAACGGGGTCTGATAGGAAAAGACCCCGCTGCCTGATACTTCTTTTTAACTTTGGGTACACACAGGAGCCCTGTATTTTGAGAGCAGAGAGCTTGAGATGGAATATACGGTTTAAGTCGATCAGACCATTTAAGATTTTTACAAGTCAGCACAAACCCATTTAAGATTTTTACAAGTCAGCACAAGCACCTTGAAGTCTGATCTAACATGGATAGGAAACCAATGAAGGGAGACAAGAATTGGTGTAATAATGTCAAATTTTCTAGTTTTACATGGGATTCTTGCAGCAGCATTTTGAACCATCTGAAGACTTTTAGTACTAGCACGTGACAGACCTGAAAACAGAACATTACAGTAATCAGTCTAGATGAAGCAAATCAATGTATTAGAATCTTTGCATCAACCATGGAGAGGAAAGACCAAATATTAACTATTACGTAAGTGAAAAAAGGCAGTTTTGGTGATTTCTTTAATGTGCTTATCAAAGGAAAAGCTGGGATCAAACATAACACCAAGATTTTTGGCTGCCACACTTTGTGAAATCAGAGTTGTAGCGTGTCCCTGTTACTTTATCAAATTGGTGTCTATATGTCTAGCAGGGCCAACGACCAGCATCTCAGCTTTTAACTGAATTTAAAAGCAGGACATTTAGTGACATCTAATTTTTCAAAGCAGCCAAGCGGGCCTCTAAACGAGTAATTTGAGTACAATCATTAGCCCTTATGGCACATATAGTTGAGTATCATCTGCATAGCAATGGAAGTTTTTTTCCATGACTGCATATAATTTGGCCAAGAGGTGAAATATAGAGAGAAAAGGAGAAGCCCAAGAACTGAGCTGTAATTTCGATGTAATATAGTTCTTGGCCCCCTTCTCTTTAATACATACATGCTGCCCCTTGGCCAGATTATTCAAAATCTCGATGTGCTCTACCTTTTTTATTCTGACGACACTCAATTATACATGCCAGTAAAACCCACAGATCCTAGCACCCTAGCAAAGCTCACAATCTGCCTCTCTGACATTAAATCCGGGATGTCTGAAAATGTTCTCAAATTTAATGATGATGAGTCTGAGGTCATTTTGTTTGGTCCCGAAAATTCAATCAACCCTTTTGTTACTAGTCATTGAATATTTTGTTTCTAACTCTAAAGGCACGGACAACCACCTTGAATGAACAGCTGGGACAGATAGAGTACATCTTCTCTGACAAGACGGGAACCCTCACCCAGAATATCATGGCTTTCAAGAAGTGTACCATTGCTGGACGGACCTATGGTGAGAATCCGTATCAGTTATAACCCATATTAAATGACTAATTTAGAGCCAATTTTATCAGCAGGTAGTATTTAATTAGCAGTCACATCGTATGATATTGAATATAATAGCATTAATGTCAGCTGATTTGAGCTGCACTAATATAAATTGCTGTAATTGGACCAAACTTAAAGTAAACGGTGTTTTATAATGACCAGATTGACATGTACTAGTTGTCAGCATTAGTACATCATATTAACTGACCATGTAACTGAATTAAATGGTATTAGTGTTGTTCTCATTAGTTATGTCATAATTTGGTGGAAAAATAGAGAATAATAATAGGGATTTCATTGCATTCCTGTTATAGTCATCACAGACAGGAAATTACAGAGGAAAGGGGATAACATGAGACATAAGGGTTGGGAATCATAACTCCATTTTATGAACAGTCAGTCACTGAATCAATTGTGCAAATATCCCAGAAACAATTAATTTGACAAAAAACAAAATGTTTGAAAACAAGTGAGAACATGGGAATAACTAAGATCCTATAGATATGTTTTTTAGTGAAAGGGCAATCCCACTCATTGAATTTAAGTTTAACAATGTTGTTTGTGATTGATATTAGGGGAAGAATGGATTGAGAAATTCTGCGAGAGCAAGGGCAGAAACTGTCTAAATACTCAGAGAATTATGAAAAATTTGCAAAATAACAGGGCTAGCAATGGAAAATACCTCCTTCAGCAGCTTAGTTGGATAGATTTCTAAGATGCAGGAGGAGGAGTTCATATTGGAGACTACTCTATAACACTGAAATTGTTAAGGGTTTGAAACTGGGTAAAAGAGGCAGAATTAACATGGGGAATGGAATGAATGCAAGCATCAGGTTGGATTTGGGACCTGATATTCTCCACCTTATTTATAAAATGAGTGAGAAATGTTTTGGACAGCTCAACATCAGGTTAAAAAAGAAGAAGTGGAGGGACCATTAATAACAGAATCAGTTATCCTAAAGAGAACTTTAGGATTGTGGTTATTTCTGGATATCAGTTCAGAGAAGTATGCTGATCTCACACCCTTAACCGCCTTCTGGTAAATTAACATTTTGGTTTTTAAGGGTGTTATGTGATAATTCAGACTTGATGACCTTCCATTGTTGTTCTGATTTTCTACAGTCTTCTAAGGGCACGAGTGTGATCGCTCAGCCGGGGGAGGTTATTTGATTTTTGTTTCCTAGTTTTAAACGGTGCAATTTGGTCAAGGATGAGTCGGCGCTGATCATCGAATTAATTTAACTGTGCATCTGGATTGAGAGGGGTTTTAGAGGGATTAAAGGATGATGAAGTAAAAGCATCACAGAACCAGCGTTGAGAATGCAAGAGCATGTTTTAGGAGAGTGACTAGGAATAGCGAGCTGTAGTGGAACTTTGAAAATGACAGCTTCATGGTCGGTTACAAGCATATCCACCAGATTAAGACGCTCCAGAGAGAAACCAGATGAGAGTGCAAGGTCCAAAATGTTAACTTTTGGACTGTCTGGTCCCTTTAACAGATTGAATAAAGTTAAAAGAGTGTAAGATCCAAAAAGTGTAATCTCAGGGAATGGGAATGACAACACACATGAATATTAAAATCACCAAGAATAAGCACCCTGTCATATTTAGGCATGACAATGGATAGAAGCCCAGAAAACTCAGAAATAAAACTAACTGAATTAGGGGGCCTATAAATTAGTATAAGGACCTGCAAAATATGGTTAATGCATACTTAACCTTATGTATATTTTTTCTACTGTATATCCTGTAGCTTGTTTCTGCTGTTACTACATTTACCAGGATGTTTTGTAGTGTAAAGATTCCTGCTGTTGAGGTGGGACTCTGTGAATTGCGACCAATCAGATTTAATTTTTTTAATGAATTTTTTATGAGCCAATCATTTAATGTGTTTTTATTTGAATTTTGTAATGAGCCCATCATAATTTGCTAATCCAGTGTAGCCGCGAAATCCCGGGGAAATCTAGTCAGTCCGAGTCTGGGGGGGGGGGGGAGTTTACATCCTGTGCGGCTCTGTGTCACCGCTGGTTTTGTGGAGAGTATATTAAAGTATAGTACAGTTGTGTACATAGGCCCACAAGCGTAAAACAGCGTTGGTTGATCATCCTTACTCCTCGTGCGTTTTTCTTGCTTCATGATATTAAGTTTAGCAGTGTTTATTTAAGTGTAACTGGTTATTTTCTTGCCCGGTGCGGGATTCGATACGGGGTGTACTGCACCACAAGGCGACATCACTAACTGCTCGGCTAAAGGGTCAGACCCGTTAGCTAGGGACCTACGTGTCTTATTAGTAGTTTACAGTCGTCACCCTCCCCAGAAGCGCGCCCTCGCGCTTTGTTATTCCCGCGCTCCGAAGAGACTTCTGAGGATCTGCACACTTCCGGATCCCACCGCTGCCACCAATGTAACCGGTTATTTTCTTGCCCGGTGCGGGATTCGATACGGGGTGTACTGCACCACAAGGCGACATCACTAACCGCTTGGCTAAAGGGTCAGACCCGTTAGCTAGGGACTAACGTGTCTTATTAGTAGTCTGCATAAGTAACATTAGCTAGCTAGATACTGGTGTTAGCTAACTAGCTAGTTGATGCTACAAGTTAGCAACTGCTGGACCACTGACAAGATTGCTAGCCGCTGTGAGCTAGCTCTGTTTGGAGGGCCAGTGATTAAGAAACTTATAACCTCAAAGGAGATAAAATTACCAAAAGTAACAGGATGGTACTAATTAAGACCTAACTTTTAAAAAACAGCTAGGCCACCCCCTCTTTCAGAGAGCCTGGGAATATTAAAATATGCAAATTCAGGGGGCCTATCCTCAATCAGGGGAACAGTGTCCCCTGGGGACGGCCGTGTCTCAGTAATCATGAAAAAGTCCAGATTATTAGAAACAACAGAATAATTAATGATAAAGTACTTACACATTGTAAATCTGTTAAAATATTCTCAGTTAACCAGCGGAAGTGATGGTACATAGCTACGGCTTGCACAACCACTATCTCCATGGTAACCACAACAAGTCGCAATTTTCTTCTGGAATAGTGTCCAGAAAATTCATATTAGGGAAAATGGTACACTTCCTGGCATTTTTAGTACAACACATTAGTTCATGCTATTTAATGTAATGTACTAAAAATGGATACTATATAGTATGAGCTATGGGTGTGGTATGTTTATTGGGACACAACCATTGAGTAAGGATGGATTCATGGAAGATTCATAAAATGACAGAGAAAAAGGATTAAGATATGTAGTGGAGAAATAGGAACAGTTGCTATATAAATAAAAGTTATTATTATTATTATTCCTCAGTATTTAATGAGGACAGTAATTATGATTATGACGATGGACTTTCGTTATATGCACCAGACAGCATGAGAAGAAGACGAAACACAAAAAAAGTTAATAAGAAGACAAAAATAATTTTAAAAACAATAATTAAACCAAAAGCAAAAAAAAATGTCCTAACCTTAATATAGGAACATGAACTGTAAAGCTCAAGTGCAGAACAAGTGGTGGTACGCATTATTTTGCACCATCTGTGAGATGTTTTTTAATACGGCTGAAAATACTGAAAGGACTTGTTCCCTTTTTATGAATTAAAAAGACTTTAAAATCACATTTAAAAGAAATGGGGAGTCAGTTCAGAGTCACATAAACTGGAGCAGTTGGACAGTGTGTCGTCAGTAGAGACGGCTAAATGGAACTGACCTTTCGCAAAGTACCGCCCCAGAACGGTGCCGGTCCAATCCTACCTTAGCAACGGTCCGTCAAGCTTTCAAACACACAGCAAGATGGTGACACGGTGTGCCTATGGGATCTGCAAATTGCATACTAGATATGTGAAAAGTTTGGAGGGGGGGTCATTTTCTTTCCCTTCCCGAAACCCAGAACGCAAGAAGCGCAATGTGGGCAATAGATTTGGCAGTATAGCAGACCCCATGGCAAGCTTAATCCACCCAAAATCAACAGAAATACCTGTCTGCTCCAAGCTAAGCTAGCTACTAGCTAGTATTGCTAGCTAACACAGCTAACGTATTATTACTGTTACTTTTACCCCCACAATGCGCTGATTTCTTCCTTCATGTTCTGGTGTTTTCCGCCTACTTCCTGGATAGTTCTGAAATGCTTGACAGGCATAGCAACAGTAACTAAGGGGGGCGGGACTTTGCGAAAGGTCAATTGTGTTTTTCCAGTCTGGTTGACTGCAGCATGTTGGACATTGTGTTTTCTGAAGTTTGATCACCCCAAAGTTTTTTTTTTTATTGCTTCATTCCACAGGCAACCCAACTACCGCTGAAGGAGTTTCCCTGGACAGAGGAAGGGTAAAAAAAACAAATCAATAAAACTTTAACAATAAACGTCTTTATGTAGGCTCAATAATCCAGGTTAAGGAATGAAGTTGAATCAGTTCATCTGGACACGTTTATTGGGAGAAATTCAAAAAAGGAGAGCGTCCGGGTGGCGTGGCGGTCTATTCCGTTGCTTACCAACACAGGGATCGCTGGTTCGAATCCCCATGTTACTTCCGACTTGATCGGGCATCCCTACAGACACAGTTGGCCGTGTCTGTGGGTGGGAAGCCAGACGTCGGTATGTGTCCTGGTCGCTGCACTAGCGCCTCCTCTGGTCGGTCGGGGCGTCTGTTCAGGGGTAAGGGGGGGAATGGGGGGAATAGCGTGATCCTCCCACGTGCTACGTCCACCTGGTGAAACTCCTCACTGTCAGGTGAAAAGAAGCGGCTGGCGACTCCACATGTATGGGAGGAGGCATGTGGTAGTCTGCAGCCCTCCCCGGATCGGCAGAGGGGGTGGAGCAGCGACCGGGACGGCTCGGAAGAGTGGGGTAATTGGCCAAGTAAAATTGGAAGAAAAAGAGGGAAAATTCAAAAATAAAGGTCAATAGAAAAAAAGCTACCAACCAATGAAAGTTAAATCAATCAATTCATCATCAAATGAAAAGATTGATTTTCAATCTCATTATCATTTTTATTAACCTAATGTTTTTTTTTCCAGCTGATTTTTTTTCTCTTTTTTGATGATCGAAGTGTTGATTCATTTTTCAGTTTTTTTTTTTATCTAGTGATTTGCACATCTCTTCGTTGATTAACTGAACTGCCAATTTCTTCATCTTTTGATCAAGCGATTAGGGTTTGGCACAACTGGCCCCAACATGTACTTAATTAATTGACGGAGATAAATCCATAGTCACAGGTTACAATGAGAAAACCAAGTTAAAGGTGTCATGAGGTATTGCTAGTTGAAGTGCTGAACAGCGATATTTGATATTTTTCTCTTGCTTGTTTCTTTAGCCAGTGGACTTCAGCTGGAACCGCTACGCCGACAGGAAGTTCCAGTTTACGGACAATTTCCTGATTTCTTGCATCCGGTCCAAGAAGGACAAAGACGCCCTGGAGTTTTTCAAGTTGCTGTCACTCTGCCACACTGTCATGGTGGAGCAGAAAGAGGGTGAGATGCAAATGGAGATGGGTAGAGAGAGACACATGCACAGTGCAGATGGAGGGAAAAAAGGGTCAAATACGAGGAGAGGGACAGAAAGGAAGGATAAAGACACAGGGAAAGGGATCGCGTTTTATTCCACAGATAAAATAAGTGTCTTCTTGCACACTCGATGATAATTACATCACCTTGGAAATGATCTTTTCATTTACCGGTGGTTTTTTTTTACCTTCCAGATGACTTGGTGTACCAGGCTGCATCTCCAGACGAGGGCGCCCTTGTGACGGCAGCGCGGTGCTTTGGCTTCGTATTCCTGCGTCGCACTCAGGACACCATCACCATCAGTGAGATGGAGAAGGAGATGACATATGAGATGCTAGCCCTGTTGGACTTCAACTCGGACCGCAAACGCATGTCTATCATCTGTGAGTACGGACACACACACACACACACACACACACACACACATATAAAGGTACTCCCAACCAATAGTGTCAAAAACGACATGGCACACAAGATGTGAGCCCCACAAAGTAGGAAATTGCATCATTACATATATTTCAACATGGACTTTTACACTTGTACAAGGACACAGACATACACACGTCGGTATTTCACACATTTATTATTCTTGTATTTTTGCCGCAAACTTTCTCAGCTTGCCACAAACACAAACAGCTGATCAGTTGGCCTATCGTCACTTAAAACATGGGGGCTTATGCATAATAGTATTGGATATTAGTACGTATTGATTCCTATGCTCATTTTTACACTTACAGTATCTTTACTATTAATGTTATCGTCTAAGGGGTGTCAGGGTTAGGGTTAGACTAACCCTAACCCTAACCCTAACCCAGGTGGCATGGCGGTCTATTCCATTGCCTACCAACACAGGGATCGCCTGTTCGAATCCTCGTGTTACCTCCGGCTTGGCTGGGCATCCCTACAGACACAATTGGTCTTGTCCATGGGTGGGAAGCCGGATGTGGGTATGTGTCCTGGTCGCTGCACTAGCACCTCCTCTGGTCGGTCAGGGTGCCTGTTCAGGGGGGAAGGGGGAACTGGGGGGGAATAGCGTGATCCTCCCGCGCGCTACGTCCCCCTGGTGAAACTCCTCACTGTCAGGTGAAAAGAAGCGGCTGGTGACTCCACATGTATCGGGGGAGACACGGTAGTCCGCAGCCCTCCCCGGATCGGCGGAGCAGGTGGAGCAGCGGCCGGGACGGCTCGGAAGAGTGGGATAAATGGCCAAGTACAATTGGGGAGAAAAGGTGTGAAAAATCTAAAAAATAAAAAAAATATATTATAATCTTGCCTATTTTACTTTGTACTGTAATTCTGATGAAATTGTAACTTGATTTTCTCGTTGTTTCAAAGTACTGAAATACTTTGGCAATATTGTTATTATACTGATAAAGCTTCTTGAAATTGTTATGTAACTTGTGATTGAAATCCTAATTCCTTCGTTCCTCCGTCTTTCATTCTCTCCCCCATTCTTCTTTCACTATTTTTTACTTTTTTTGCTCACTATTGCTTGGTATTTGCCCTATATGTCATTATGTTTCCTCTCTCTCTCTCTCTCTCTATCTCTATCTCTCGCTCTCTCCCTCCCTCCCTCCCTCAGTGCGGTTCCCTGATGGTCGTATTCGTCTTTACTGTAAAGGAGCAGACACTGTCATCTATGAGCGGTTGTCCCCCAACTCCAGACACAAGGAGACCAGCCAGACTGCCCTGGATGTGAGTTTAAAATGGAACTCAACATGTATTTATCCACTCGACCACAACACCAATCACATGAAGCTGCCATCACACCGGATGTGATCCTGGCAGGCGTGCCCAACAAACTTATTCACTGACTTCAACTCATCCAGAATTCTGCAGCACAGATTATTACACCTTCAGAAGTGCACTGAACACGTCCCTTCCCCTGCTGATTCAATGACACTGGCCTCCTGTGTCACAGCCGATTAACTTTAGAAATTTATTATCAACACTCAGAGTTCTTCATAACCTCTCCCCTGCTTATCTCACAGACCTACTTCAGACTTACACTCCGTCTTGCTCCCTGCAGCCTTCACCAGCAGGTCTATTGATGCTAGCAGCCATCAACCTTAGCTCGATGGGTGCCAGGGCTTTCTCCGATACTGCACCCAAACTCTGGAACTCCATTCCCCGTCACACCCGCTTACTGGACTCCATTACAGAATTCACAACTGCTCTTAAAACCCGCCTTTTTAAACTAGCATACCCACTTTAACAGCATTAACAGCATCAAATCCATCTTTTTTTAACTCCTGCTGGCGGATGCCCTATTGCTTATTGTGTGTTTTATTGTTGATTGCGCTGTTTTTGACTGCTTTGTTTTATTGCATTCGATGTAAGGTGACCTCGAGTGTCATGAAAGGCCCCTTTAAGTGAAATGTTTATTAATATTTTTATCATTATTGTAGATCTTTGCCAATGAGACACTGCGGACCTTGTGCCTGTGTTATAAAGACATCAGCAAAGAGGAGTACGATGCCTGGGATAAGAAATATAAGGCGGCCAGTGTTACTGTGAGCGATCGTGAAGCGGCGCTGGACCAGGTGTACGAACAGATCGAGAACAACTTGATGGTGAGTATTAAAAAGTTCTATTTAATTACCATTACTGTTATAATTACAGGCAACGTTATTAGTGGCAGTAGTGGTATAAATAACAATTTTGTTGAATTTATTAAAATTGGGATTAATGTGGTTATGAAAACCTGGAAAATAGCAATAAACTTAATTGTAATTTCTAGGCCCTGGAAAAGTTATGGAAATATATAATTTGGAAAACTTTTGGAAAAGTTATTGAAAATTGCCCACACCAGCATCAACTCTGTTAAATATCTATTGACCGAATAAAAGAAGTAACAGCAGGTCTCAGCAACAGTTTGTCTCAGCGGGTTGACAGTACACCGGACAAATACAGTTTCAACAAGCAGCTTCTTCAAATGGACAAATGGCTTGTAAAGGTTGTTGAGGGTATTTGAAATATAAACTGACTTTCACAACATGTATTGTTAAAAGGCACTTTTTCAGTGGCAGCTTTAAAAAAGATAGTTTCTTAAATTAAGTGAAAAGTTATGGCAGAGTCATCAAGAAGTTTATTGAGTTTAAGTTTATGAGTTTATCTGGCTTATTTTGGACATTAAAAAATGTGTGTGTGTGTCTGCATACTATATATATTCCATTCCAGTATCCAAACTGCTTATCCTACTCTGGGTTGCGGGGATCCTGGAGCCTGTCCCAGCTGCCAGTCCAACACAGGGCCGACACACACATTCACACCGCATATACATATATATATATATCTATATATATATAGATATATATATAGATATATATATATATAGATAGATATCCCTCTCACTTTTTTGAGTGGTGTGTGTCTTCCTCCACACACGAAATAAGCTTGTACTGCAATGTATTAAAGTTTTTTTCCTACATCTATCTTAATATACAAGTACTATATACACACACACACACACACACACACACACACACACACACACACACACACACACACACACACACACACACACACACACACACACAACTAAATCTCAATAAACACAAAAATAAGTATTACATGCCTGAAAAGTAGTTGGAAGAATTAAATCACTTATCTGGTCCTACCCCTTTAAAAAAAAAAAAACTCATTGTCTCCCCGCCTGCCGCCCAATGACTGCTGGGATAGGCTCCAGCATCTCCACGACCCTGACAGCAGGATAAGCGGTTTGGATAACGGAGGGATGAATGGATGAAAACCATTGGTGGAAAAAGTATATGAAGTCTGTATAATAAATAACGCCATGATTTCTGGCTAGGTGTATTTTATTGGACATACTGTACCTGACCCAAAAATCTGTCTTTTTAGCTGATTGGAGCCACAGCCATTGAGGATAAACTACAGGATGGCGTACCGGAGACCATCGCTAAGCTGGCCAAGGCTGACATCAAGATTTGGGTTCTCACCGGCGATAAGAAAGGTGTGACCCAGTTTAACAAAATGAAGAAGTCTCAGTAATATTTTGACACAACGGAGAGGAGCTGTACTGTGTTTAGCAAGGACTGGAGCTGTCTGTTAGGATTAAATCAATCATATTGCAGTGGGATCTTGGACCCTGTTCACATTTGTATCTTTGGATTCGACAACTGAAGTTATTAACTTGAGTCGCTCATGTTCTGTCTCTGTATGCTCATATTCAGAAGACTGAGAATGCCTACATGTATGGACTAATAACAGGACCCACTGCTGTATTTATAGAACTGTCAGTGAGTTTTAAAAAGTGCAGTATTTGCATTTTTGAGATATCACTCAGATGTAATCTTGATTTCCAGTGTCAACAAATATGGAGGCGGCCCATCAAATTGTTTTTTTTTCTTTTCTGCTGAGGGAAGCAAATGCAGCAAAAACGAATCAGCCCATAAACCTAAAAATTATTTTTTTCCTCAGTGTCTTTCCAAATTTAGCTGCAATCTGTCACACTGCCATTTTTTGAAAGGGAATGAAACATTCGGGGGAGCATTGGATATTTAATTACCCTACTGACTGCCACTGCTCTTAGTTTTTAGACATTTTTATTTTTTTTGTGTGTTATTTTCAAATAAATGAATGGTTTCTTGTGTTACCTCTCATTTTTTGTGATGGGTTTTGAGCCAGCCATGACATAGTCTTGTAGTCTTGCTGTTGTTTATTGACAGACGGGTCTGATAGACTTGTCTGAGACCCATAGCCATCATATTGGTTTAGTATTGTAGAGGAGTACTCTGTTTTATTTAGCTGTGTGATCTTAGTTTAAGGATCAGACAGACCCCAGCTGGAGGACACAGGTTTGATACCAAACTATACTTCAGTAAATCATTTACTCTACCTGTTTCATATATAAAATAACATGTAGTTTCTGGTTACTAACAGACCTGATTTAAAGACTGGACAGCTGTGTTGTGTTGCGTGTGTAAATGTGGACTGAGAGGGTTTGTTTTACTGTCATTTCAGAAACTGCGGAGAACATCGGTTATTCCTGTCAGCTTCTCACAGACGACATGCAGATCCACTACGGGGAAGATGTCAAGTGAGTGTAGTCTGCTGTAAAGTCGGGGGGTAAAATAATACCATCCTATCCCTACAGTAAACTCAATGTTCAGATAAATTTGCAGCGTTCATTCTGTAAAATACAAACAAGAAAGGCAGAAAAAAGTCTTGGTGAACCTACATCAGCTGGTGTGTTTATACTGTGGAAACCATATATAGCGATAGCCTGATACTCCCACCCGCTACGTCCCCCTGGCGACACTCGTCACTGTCAGGTGAAAAGAAGCGACTGGTGACTCTACATGTATCAGAGGAGGCAGGTGGTAGTCTGCAGCCCTCCCTGGATCGGCAGAGGGGGTGGAGCAGCAACCGGGATGGCTCAGAAGAGCCGGGTAATTGGACGGGTACAATGGGAAAGAAAAAGGGAGGGAAAAAAAAGAAGAAGAAGAAGAAGAAGAAGAAGAAGAAGAAGAAGAAGAAGAAGAAGAAGAAGAAGAAGAGATGGTGTTGTTGGTAAACAGGAAGTAAAGCTCTATCTTTGTATCAGTTTGGTATATTGGCATGGAACTTCATATGTAAACCCATTCACACAGTGTCTGATGAACCTGAAAATTCAGAGCCATGTCAACGTGTTACATCAGCTTTTGTGAGGACGTGTGTGTGCCCACCAAAACCTTTAACAACAACAAGCCCTGGTTCACATCGTCATTTAAGTTTTGTCTTCATTTGATGGCTGGGAGAGCTGGCGCTGGATTGGCTGGGAGAGCTTGGTCTGCTGCACTGTGGGCCCAGGGACCGCGGCCTTGCCCAGAGCTGTGCCCGAGGAGGCAACACCAAGGGCGGTCTGACAGGACGCGGAAGCGGGGAGGGCTAAGCTAACTGCTAGCCCATGCAGACCGGCAGTCCCGACAGTCATCCTGGCTGGCGTTTTTCCTTTGGACAGTGATTATTTGTTTAGTTTGGATATATGTGTTAGCTTGAATATGTATTCTTGTAGTTTTTGGATGTGTTTTTGTCTTTATGTTGCACTGCTGTGGGCTGGGGGAAATGGCATTTCATGTGCGCAAGTACATGAGGTGAAATGACAAATAAAATGTTCCTGATTCTTGATTCCTGAACTGTGTATGCCCAGTTGTTGTCCGTTGAATAGCTACATTAAATACATTAATCAGCAAAACTGTTATGACGAGTAAGCTTTGTCGCCATCCCCCAGTTGTCTCCATGAAGATATTCAATTCAGTAGTTTTTGTTTCTAAACTATGTGCTAATCTTACTGTTTGTCTGCAGTGACAAGCTGAGAATCCGTCAGGCGTCGCGGAGGAACGAGCCACTCGCTGTCGGTCGAAACAGGAAGAGACCCCAGGAGCCGTTTTTTAACCGGGAGGGGAAAAATGCTCTCGTCATCACCGGAGGATGGCTGGTGAGCTCTACTGAATGTTTCCAATGTTATAAATTATATGTTTCCACAATTTTTCCCATCAAATGTTTCCTCATGATTTCTATCAAGACAAAGAGGATCGCAGCAAATGGTATACCAGCATACTCACTTTTCACTAAATTTTATTGCCGCATACAAAAAAACCAACACTGATGGGTTTCAGCCAACACAGCCTTCATCAGCGCATATAAGACGTGTAACAAAGTCAGAGGACGTGTATTCCTACTAGATAATCACAATAGGTGAATGTCAGTGGAAAGGTAATCCTATTTTGTGGGTGGCACCATAACACCACTGTTAATATAGGATCCGCTAAAGTCGCAGGGCAACAGAATATTACACAGGTCCCACTAGTAGTACTCATATTAATGGTTCTTAATTATATTATTATATAAGAATCATATTAGCTACTTTTTTTTAAAAATAAATTTATTTCTGATTTTTCCCATTTTCTCCCAATTTAGTGGCCAATCGATCCCTATTTTAGTTCAAACACCCACCCTCGTACTGCATGATTACTTATCCTTTATATGTTGATTTAAATTCCATTCAGCACATGATTTCCTAATGAAAAGACCGGGGGAAGTAATTTAAAATAGTCTATTTACAGTGATGGTATAATTTTCAGCGGATATTTTTGACACCAACAGTGAAGGATTTTATCTGGGCTCCTTGAAAAGTCGGTTATAAATCAAATCTCATGCTATTCGTATTTTCGTAGCTACAGATGGAGGGGTCACGTGGCCTTGGACCAAGATGGCAGCTTAGCCGACTAGCTCCTCTCAACCATGTATGATATCTTAAAAAAAAAAACATAAAACTATTTTAAAATTTCAGAACGTAGTGCAGGACCGAATTTGACAGCTCAGTCTACCCTCAAAACAGGGTGAAATGCCTGCAAGAGGATGCAAAGTAGGTACACAATCAACTTTGACAACTCTCTCATTGACCAGTTCAGAGACAAGCATGGCAGCTAGCATACATACCGTATTAAGTGACCTAAAAACAATGTGTTCAGAGTTTGGGTCCAACTTTGACCCCATCGATAGCAGTTTAACTGAAATGGCAAACTCCACAACAACGCTGGAGGGGAAAATTACAGAAGTGATACATTTCCTCCAACACAAAACACATCGAGGAAGGGTATCTGGGTAGCATAGCGGTCTATTCCGTTGCCTACCAACGCGGGGGTCCAACGTAGGGATCGCCAGTTCGAATCCCCGTGTTACCTCTGGCTTGGTTGGGCGTCCCTACAGACACAATTGGCCATGTCTGCAGGTGGGAAGCCAGATGTGGGTATGTGTCCTGGTTGCTGTGTGTGGTTGGGGGGTCATCATGGAATAGTCATGGTATTTGTATATTTGTAGCTCTGGAGTAAAGTGAACAAAATCCACATTGACTGATTTTTTTCCCTGATTTTGTTTTTGTAGATTTGAATTGTTTGTCTCACGAGAATCTATCATCAATCACAGAGCGACTTCAACTCTGCACCGTTTTTCATATTTTCATATTTACCTTGTCTATCCACTAATTTTCAGAATGAGATTCTGTACGAGAAGAAGAAGAAACGTCGCCGTCTTCGTCTTCGTCGTCTGGGGAGGAGACCGCCTTCCTCAAGTCCTCAAGACGGACAGCCAATAGATGACTGGGAGAAAGAGATGAGACAGGTAGTTAGATGCTGTTATTATCATATATTCAGTTTTATTTTTATGTGCTATGTCACTAATTATGCCATAGACAACTGGGAGAAGGAGGTAAGTCAGTTACCCTTATTATATTCAATATATCACTATTTAAATAATTAGATGAGGTAACAGTGCTCTAACTACCTGTCTTAAATCTTCAGTATATCACAATTCCAATAACTAGATCACTGTTATCATACATTCAATATGTCAGTTTTTCTATAACTTTTACATATACAACCGGGAGAAGGTGATGAAACATGTGGTTGGATAGCTCATTGATATTATGATATATTCAGTACATCACTATTCAAATAGCTGGTATTATTATATTTAATATGTCACTTTAGAAAAATGTTGATTTAGCAAAACAATAACCCATTACAATCAAGTACCCAAAATTACATAAGATGCACGTTAACTAGAAATATAAAAAAGCAGTTGAAAGCAAATTTGTAAAAATCAGGAAATGAGACCAGCATTGAAACATAAACATTACAAATGATCTCATGATTCATTTGATTTTTTTAAAAAGTATGTTTATATTTTTTCATCTTAGTTTTTATTTCAATTTCAACAACTTATTCAACCAAAGTCACAATTTTACCTGCTTTTTTTCTTCATGTTTTCCGCTGTACCTATATGGTTTACAGATAATTTAACAAAAGGAAATGTAAAAAAATTTTTAAAAAATCCCCCTTTACTTCAGCTTGACGTGTTAGTTGTAATGGCGGTATAAATTAAAGACATGAATAATTAAAAAAGAAAAGACAGAAAGAAAAAAAGAAAAGAAACGAAAATTAAAAGAAAGAAAGGAGTTTATATTTCTCGATAAATAAATCACACCGTAAGACTGTCAAGGCGCTCAGTGGGTTTTTTGGTTTTGTTGTTTCTGTTCTGTTCAGATCGACTTCGTGGACATGGCGTGCGAATGTGAAGCGGTCATCTGTTGCCGTGTGACACCCAAGCAGAAGGCGAACGTGGTGAGTCTGGTGAAGAAGTACAAGAAGGCCGTGACGCTCTCCATCGGAGACGGCGCCAACGACGTCAACATGATCAAAAGTAAGGAGATCTGTTTTCCTCCTCTGAGGTTTTAAAAGTCGGACAGAAATTAAAACACTTGTATCGGTCGTCGTGCATTTTGTGTGCCGTCTCTGTTTACTGAGGGAAAAAAAAGCTGCTTTCAGGCGACTTTTTCCACCCAGATATTCATGATGTCATCAGACACTCATTTACAGACAGCCAATCAGACCAAATCATCTAAATATGAAACCCCGCCCATCCTTACTACCAACACCTGCTTGTACCTGTCACTCAAAGGTCAGGCCGTGAATATTAATGAGGACTAGACCACACTCCCTCGCAATTCTTGGGACAACTTGGAACAGATCAGAATCAGAACCATGTTTATTGGCCATGTAGGTTTGCACATTGCTGTTGCAATTATTTAAATCCACTCTGACTTGACCTCACACACATACATGGACCTTGACTCCGGTTTCATGGCTCTCTCTGTGTGCTTAACATAGAACAACAACACCACAACACATCAATCTTCAGATATGTACACAAGGATCGACTTATACAGGTGAATTGAGAGGCGATGACAGAGTGTACCAGTATACGCACAATGTACAGTACAGTATATACAGCATGGTTGGATTTATTTGACAGTGTTAAGCGTTCATTTGAATGACAGCCCGTGGGAAGAAACTGTTTTCATATCAGGTTGTTTTGGGGTACAGTGCTCTGTAGCGCCCGCCGGAGGGGAGGAGTTGGAACAGGTTGTGACCAGGGTGTGATGGGTCTGCGGTGATGTTGCCTGCCCGTTACCTGAGTCTGGAGGTGTATAAGTCCTGAATGGAGGGCAGGTCAGCACCAGTGATTTCCCCTGCAGACCTAAATATCCGTTATATTCTGTCCTTGTCCTGTTCGGTGGCCGAACCAAACCAGACAGTGATGGATGTGCAGAAGACAGACTGGATTATTAGAGTGTAGAACTGAATCAGCAGTTCCTGAGGCAGGGCGAACTCCCTGAGCTGGCGGAGAAAGTACATCCTCTGCCGGGCCAAGCTCCTTTATTCCTTCTTTCTCTCACTTCCTGATTCTCCCTCTCTCTGTCTTTCACGGTCTATCTGTCTCACCAATTCTCATTGTTTTTCTGTCTCTGTCTCTCTCTCCTTCTTCCTGTCTCTCCATCCCTCTCCCCCATCTCGTCCTCCTCTCAGCTGCAGACATCGGTGTCGGTATCAGTGGTCAGGAGGGGATGCAGGCAGTTATGTCCAGTGACTACGCCTTTGCTCAGTTTCGTTACCTGCAGCGCCTCCTGCTGGTTCATGGCCGCTGGTCCTACATCAGGATGTGCAAGTTCCTGCGTTTCTTCTTCTTCAAGAACTTTGCCTTCACGCTGGTCCACTTCTGGTACTCCTTCTTCAGCGGATACTCCTCACAGGTGAGGGGGGTGGCAGTGTTTAGTCGCTCTACAGGAGGTGATTTCATTATCCTTTTGAGTTCACGTTAGTGGCTACCAGCTCACGTGTGCTAATTGTACTAATTAATTTGTATTGTTTCCTGAAATTATACTCTATAAACTATTTGTTTCTCATGAAATAGAAAAATTTTAATTTAACTGTGGTAATTTTTTAAAAGACGCTGTGAAATTCTGCATTATTTTTTTTTAAAGGATTTACAAATACTTGGTATCGTCCTCTTAGAAATGTATTATCTAAGTTCTACAGTTTTTAATGATAAGTATTTATGTATACAATGAGATTTATGCCAAGATTGGTTATTTGTTTTACCATTTCTTTTTATCTGGCTTTTTCTTTGCTATTATGGTAATTCTTGCCCCCATAAATGCTGTCTTTATTATATGATATACTTTCTTCTTTTTTTTCTCACTGAAGTTTTTCTTAAGTTTTCAAAAAGATATAAAGAGAACTGTACCAAAAACATCAACACAAAAAAGAATACAGATAGAAATAATAATAATAAAAGACAAAAAGTAATAAATAGTTGTCTGGAGATATTTCAATATTCAAACAAATATTTCAATTAGGCATTCATTTAGTCAGTGTCATTTCTCATATAAATGTTCCATTTTTCCCAGTTCTTTTTAAATATATTCTCTTGAACTCTCAAAATGTATGTCCACTTTTCCACAGCAAAACTGCCTTGGACGATTTCCATGCACTCTTCCTGCTGTGGAGTGTTAACATTAAGCCAGTTTTTGGTAACGGCTTTCTTACTTGCTGCAAGTAAAACTTTAGTCAAGTAGAGCTCTTCTCTCATCACAACATCATCAATGTTACCAAGATGCATTACAGGGCAGGTATTTGAGATTTCATATCCCAAAGTATTATATACATTATATCCCAAATATATATTTATAATATATATATATATATATATATATATATATATATATATGTGTGTGTGTGTGTGTGTGTGTGTGTGTATATATATATATATATATATATATATATATATAAAACTTTGTTAAAAGAAACACTCAACAGTAGGGAAAGTGCTCAACAAATAACGAGCAAAATAATCCAGTTAGAAAAGTAAATTCTCTGGGACAGTACAAGCCTGTTTCATGCTATAAGTATGAAATATATATTTGGGATATATATTATATCCCAAAATATGATATACTTTCTTGATATGGTGACACAGCAGCACAGTGGTTAGCGTGGTCACCTCACAGCAAGAAGGTCCTGGGTTCGAGCCCCGGGGTAGTCCAACCTTGGGGGTCGTCCCGGGTCGTCCTCTGTGTGGAGTTTGCATGTTCTGCCCGTGTCTGTGTGGGTTTCCTCGGGGTGCTCCGGGTTTCCTCCCACAGTCCAAAGACATGTAGGTCAGGTGAATCGGTCGTACTAAATTGTCCCTAGGTGTGACTGTGTCAGCCCTGTGATGGACTGATGGCCTGTCCAGGGCATCTCCCTGCCTGCTGCCCAATGACTGCTCCAGCATCCCTGTGACGCTCGGAGCAGGATTAGCGGTTTGGATAATGGGTGGACTTTCCTGATGAATTTATTAAAGATAACAGTCTCCCCTCAGGTCTTCGAGACCCATGTCACGTCTGATTTTCTATTTTGTCAAGTGTTGCAGCTTTCTAATTGGACTCGTTTTTTAGAGCTGGCACCACAGGTTAATTACGTGAACCGTCTGGCAGAATGGAACAGCCGTAGTAATGGTGGTACCCCAGGACCAGATTAGGAACTACTGTGTTGGATGGGAGGAAGAAGAAAGATGGCATGATTAATAGTAATGTCCTTAGAGTTGTCAGTTGAGCTCCTCATTATAGATGTGTGTGTGTGCATTAGGCTTTCCACCCTCTCTCCCCCCCCCCCTCGCTCTCTCTTAACCTTAGCCAAATCTCAGTTCGAACCTTAAAAGGACAATTTGGTGTGCTGGATTTTTACATGAAGTCCTGTTACCATTCAGTGTACCTTCAGACTGCAGTCACAGATATGCAAAAGGTGTCCATGAGTTTGTCTGACTTCATGGTGAGTTTAGCCTAGCTTAGCTCAGGTGCTGGATGTCTACCTGGGTCATTAGCAGATCCTTTCAGAGAAAGGAAATGGGGTCTTCTCCAAGGCCAAAAATGTAGTCAGGCATTAACAATTTTTCTTAGCCAACGATTTCACAATTATATGGGAAATCCTAAAATGTAGGTTATAGTTTTGAACAAAAGAGTTTATTTCCGATCAAAGAAAGGTGAATCAGTTCATCTGGGCACTACGTTTATCGAGAGAAACGTTTCATCACTCATCTAAGGGACCTCTTCAGTCTCAACCAACTGCAGCTGTCCCACCCTTATAAACAATACAGTGATATAACGACCCAAACCAATGACCAGTTTCATATGCAGATATGGACGTGACCATTAACTTGAGTTTCAATATTTTTTCTATTTTTTTAATATTTTCCAAATAAAAGTACAACTTTGAAGATAATATAAATTTTAATATATACATAATATTGTATATTAATCAATATATTTTATATATTATATAAATGATATAAATATATATTTTATATATACATAAATAAATATATATTATATAGATATTAATAATAGTTATATATTGATACAATATGATATAAAATATAAAATAACTTTGAAGATAATAAGAAAATAAAAATACAACTTGCACATTTCAGTCTGGGGTGAAATTGTGGAACAGTCTGAGCATGGAACTCAAACAAAGTACAAACATTATGAAATTCATGAAGCAGTAGAAAGAACTGATCATCAAGAGATATAGGGATGATGATGAATTCTGTTAACTGTCTAAGTTTTATTTATCTCTAAAATATTTCTCACTGCATTTTTTTTTCTCATTTTTCTTTCTAAGACTCCGAGTGGATATTTGGGTTGTACGTAGCATTGAGATCTGTTTATTCTTGGTACATGACATCAGGATGTGTTTTTCTTTGTCTTTTTTTTCTCTTTCTCGTGGTTTTTTTCTTCTCTTTTTTCTCTTATTTTCACAGTAGGTGAGTTGTCATTGTGCAGCACAACTTGCATTGAATGTGAGCTATACAGTACAGTGGGAATTGAGTTTGAAATGTATAGTAGCTGAAGTAACTTAAGAGTATGTGAGAAGGGGTAGGAAAAAATAAGTGTACACTTCCTCCTACTCCTGTTCCAACATGTAACACATAATCTGGTGCATATGGAGATTTGTTCGCTGAGTCTGATGTGTGGATTTGTTGATCACCTCGGGTTATTTGCAATGGCTTATCTGTATGTTATAGCCTGCTTATTTACATGTTCCAGATAAATCATCATTCATTCATCCATCTCTATTCATTCAGTCATTAATTTAATCATTCTCTCTCTCTCTCTCTCTCTCTCTCTCTGCAGGTTGCCTATGAGGACTGGTTCATCACTCTCTACAATGTCTGTTACAGCAGTTTACCTGTGCTGCTGGTTGGACTTCTGGACCAGGTGAGAGGAGCATAGCCTTACATAACCACACCCTCTTCCATCTTGCATCAAGAAAGGACGTGCATGTTAGGGTTTATACTCGTGTCTGTGCCCCTGAGCAAGGCATGGCAAAACGAACTGCAGTTGGTCCCCGGGTGCTGCACGGCGGCTGCCCACTGCTCCTAGCTACACAGCTGGGATGGGTTAAATGCAGAGAAGAATTTCCCCACGGGGATCAATAAAGTATCTCAAAATCGGGCGTCCAGTTAGCGTAGCGGTCTATTCCGTTGCCTACCAACACGGGGATCCCGGTTCGAATCCCCGTGTTGCCTCCGGCTCGGTCGGGCGTCCCTACAGACACAATTGTGCATGTCTGCGGGTGGAAAGCCAGATGTGGGTATGTGTCCTGGTTGCTGCACTGGCGCCTCCTCTGGTCAGTCAGGGCATCTGTTCGGGGGCAAGGGGTAACTGGGGGAATAGCGTGATCCTCCCACGCACTACATCCCCCTGGTGAAACTCCTCACTGTCAGGTGAAAAGAAGCGGCTGGCGACTCCACATGTATGGGAGGAGGCATGTGGTAGTCTGCAGCCCCTCCCCGGATCGGCAGAGGGGGTGGAGCAGAGACCGGGACAGCTCAGAATAGTGGGGTAATTGGCTGGGTGCAATTAGAGAGAAAAGGGGGGGGTATAAAAAACAATATTAATCATTCACAAACAAAAGTGTTGTTGTTAACTGTTTTCTCATGTCATGTGCAAAAGTTAATGCCTTACCGATTTCAGTCCGACAGTAAAGCCTGAAAAATCCTCTTCTAACATTGCTTCTTCTGTTCGCCTGCTCTTACCTGTAGGATGTAAACGACAAACTGAGCCTAAAATTTCCCAAGTTGTACCTGCCGGGCCAGCAGGGGTCGCTGTTCAATTACAAAAATTTCTTCATCAGCCTTTTCCACGGCATCTTCACATCGCTCATCATCTTCTTCATCCCCTACGGAGCGTTTCTGCAGACGATGGGGCAGGACGGAGAGGCCCCGTCAGACTACCAGTCATTTGCTGTCGTCACTGCTTCGTCGCTGATAATCACGGTCAACCTGCAGGTTGGTGGCCCAGTTCAGGTCCAGAACTTTGGCGGTGTTGGGTTGGGAGACACTGTCGATGATAAAAGTTCCAAGTAAACATTTTTCAAGTAAGATTATTTTCATTTTATTGACCTACGTTTTAACTGCCTGTGTAACGTTTCATTTGAACTCATTTGGTGTTTGGCAGATCTCTCTGGATACCTCCTATTGGACGTTCGTCAACTGTTTTGCGGTGTTGGGCAGCATAGCCATCTACTTTGGCATCATGTTCGATATCCACAGTGCTGGCATCCATGTGATCTTTCCCTCAGCATTCACCTTCACCGGTTAGTACAAACCTGCCTGTCTGTCTGTCTGCCTGCCTGCCTGACTGTCTGTCTGTGTCTCTGTCTGTCTGTCTGCCTACCTGTCTGTCTGCCTGCCCATCTGTCTGTCTGCCTGCCTGCCTGCCTGCCTGCCTGCCTGCCTGCCTGACTGTCTGTCTGTCTGTCTGTCTGCCTGCCTGCCTGCCTGCCTGCCTGCCTGACTGTCTGTCTATCGCTCTGTCTGTCTGTCTCTCTGTCTGTCTGTGTCTCTGTCTGTCTGTCTGCCTACCTGTCTGTCTGCCTATCTGTGTGTCTGTCTGCCAGCCTGTCTGTCTGTCTCTCTGTCTGTCTGTGTCTCTGTCTGTCTGTCTGCCTACCTGTCTGTCTGCCTATCTGTGTGTCTGTCTGCCAGCCTGTCTGTCTGTCTGCCTGCCCATCTATCTGTCTGCCTGCCCATCTCTCTGTCTGCCTGTCTGCCAGCCTGTCTGTCTGTCTGCCTGCCCATCTGTCTGCCTGCCTGCCTGCCTGACTGTCTGCCTGCCTGCCTGCCTGTCTGCCTGCCTGCCTGTCTGTCTGTCTGTGTCTGTCACTGCTCACCAGTCAGGACTAAAACCTCTGTCTTTCTTTTCTGTCTGTGGGCCTGTATTTCTGTTGTCTTTTAATTTCTTTATATCTTACTGTGTTTTTGTCATATGATTTGAAATATGTCTCTGTCTTCTGTATGATTTAATATCTTTATTAATGTCTTTTGTAAACCGATTTGAATTGCCCTGTTGTATAAAATGTGCTACACAGATAAACCTGCCTTGCCTCAGCTGATCTCTGCTCGGTAGTCAGGATATGTTATACTTTGTACAGTTAGATTGTGTTTGATACATATATAATATACTTGTGCAGGTGTAGCCTTAAGTATTTTCTCCTAGTGATGACACTTGACCGTCATTCTGTTTTTCTCTTTGTCGTTATTTGTCATTTCTTATCTATGTCTGCATTTAAGATTTGTTCTTTTTTTATCAGTATAAATGATCTATTGGTGTTGATGGAGACATCAGTTTTTTGGGGGGTGTATCTATCGTGTTCATTTATTTCCGTCTTGTTGTCTGTCTGCCTGTCTTTGTGTGTATCTCTATAGGCGCAGCCTCCAACGCTCTTCGACAGCCCTACCTGTGGCTGACCATCATCCTGACCGTGGGCATCAGTCTGTTACCCGTCATCTGCATCCAGTTCCTCCATAAAACCATCTGGCCCTCAGTAGGAGACAAGGTCAGGCCCACAGAAACTAACGCACTGCATTTTGGGGGGGGTTTTATAATAAGTTTATAGATTTTCTCCGTGGGCCTCTCCTCACCGGAAAACTTGAAACGAAATTCTTCAAATTCTTCCTGAGGAGCTCGGGCTAGCCGATTTTGTTTCCTTTTTTTGTTGTTGCCTAAAACACGTTTTGAAAAAGCTCACCTTGGTAGACCGACCTTTTTGTAAGTGTTTTGTCTATTTTGTTTCGTGTCTTCCAGTATGCCTTCTAATAATTACATTTTTTTTAATCCTTCCTTCACTATTTTCAGTATTTTTGTTTTATCAAAGAATTTTATTGTTTTGAAAAGTGCTATGTTTCTTTCCTTTTTTTTAGCTAGCTAGCTATAAATAAAGAAACATAGCACTTTTTAGGACTGGCTGGATGGAAGAGTGGCTGGATGGGTGGGTGGGTGGGTAGGTAGGTGAGAAAAAAACTTAATACTGACCAACTATTAATCATCCCCCTCTCAGGTTCAGAGGAACAGGAAGAAGTACGAAATGGAGGAAGAGGAGAAGAAGAAGACGCCGTCAGCGTTCCAGCGTGGTGCGCGCTCCCGGCGCTCGGCGTATGCCTTCTCTCACTCTCGCGGCTACGCTGACCTCATCTCATCCGGACGTAGCATCCGTCGGCGGCCGGCGGCCCGCGATAGACCGCAGGACAGCATCAGGGAGGTCCCGCAGAGGGAGGCCGAGAACATCTGATTGGGCAGGACCGGCCACAACGGCGCAAAACTCAAGTGAACAGTTATGTAAATATTTTAGAAAAATTGTGGGAGCACCTGCTTTGCCTTCCTTACCCCCTGAGCTGTATCACAGATGTGTGTATGTGTATGGGAAGGCCTCCAAAAATGAAATTTTGAACATGTGACATGTGGCAAAAGTGTAGGAATTCACCGAATTAATACAGCCGTGGCTGCTTCTCTGCATGGAGGGCTGATGGAAGAGGAATCCAGGGTTATTTAGGGTCGTTTCTACAGCCTATTAATGGTTAAGGGTGTAGAGGTGGACATATCTGGTCAGAGGTAAAGGCCATGCTTTGCTGCACAGCACTGCAAGAAAAAGAGATAGTTAAAAAAATTATGTAGTTTCACCAGCTCTTAGAGGAAAAGGAGTGCTTGTTCTCGTTTGCCACTGGTGCCTCTTTTTTAACATTTTTAACAGATGTGGGAGAAGTGAACTAAACTGCTCCCAATGTAGTGTGACTTTTAGTTTTTCTCGGTGCGGTGGCCTGGCCTTCGGAGGCCTCACACTTTCCCTCCATGCACAGACTCTTAAATGCAAAAAAAAAAAAAAAAAAAAGCTCACCGATGAGAAGACCGCCGCTGCCGGGGTCTGGTGTCATACAAAGACTGTGTGACAGACAATGTCGTTTATCTCAGGACTTTTAGCTCGTCTTCCCCTCCTGGTCGATCGAGAGACACTCACCAATTACCGCCATTTTCCTACAGCGGAGTAGCTGAGACTGTTTTGGGTTGGGATTAAGCAATGATGTTTTAGTGGTACTTTGACATTTAGTTTTAACTTTTGTCCATAAAGCACATCTCATTTGTCCCTTGGCTACGCTAAACTAACAGGTACTGCACCGGTCGATTTAGCGGCATGCTTACTAGCTATCAATGTTAGCATGTTTTGTGCTAAGTTTTATTCAGTCTTCCAATATTAAAAAAAAAACAGACCCTGCATGGTGACAAAGTATTTGGAGATAAAAACCAGAGGTTAGGCCTTAGAATATCAAGGCATCATTTTAATCTCTGTTATCATGGTTGATGGTGGCGCGTTACGATGCCAGGCTATGCAAAGGGAGGTGGCTGTTATAAACTGTCTTAAGATAATGTGAATACTAACGAGTTTGTTTTTTCTTGCTATTTGAGGTGTTCCAAGTATATTTACTGATGGGGTTCTGTTATAGCCATATGCGTAAGGGATTTTCACCTATTTTCAGCCTTGAAATACTTAAGATACCTCCTAAAGCTTTTTTTTTTTTTTTTAGTGGTGCTCTTATCTGTGGTAGGTCCTTAAATACATCTAATGAGCAGAACCCATAATTGGTCTTAGATTAATTTAATTTTTAAAAAAATTAAAGAAAGTTACCTTTTATTCAAGCGGGATAAGCTCTTTAGGTTCGTCATTGATGTGTCTGTTTTATACATTTTTACCAATAAACATGAGCTTAGCCGAGGAACTTGTTAAGAACCTCCACTGCCAGAAATGAGATGATGAGCACTTTGTTTATCTTCATCTGCCTCTGATTTGTTTCTTTGAGTTGATTTTGTTGTTGTTTTTTTAACTTCATATGTAGTTCAACCTTTATAAATATAGCATGGTTCTTCCTTTAATGTGTAACTCTTTTTAACTTAACTCAGTTGTTTGTTTGTTTTTTTAACAGAGTTTCCACAGAAGCCTTTCTCATTAGGTGTTTTAATCATGAGTAATGAAGTCTGAAGAACAGCTGTAAGCCAAATGACATTTCTATCCTGTTACCGTTTGCCCTTCCTTCTAGTGTTACTGTACACAGACTTTTTTTTTAATTGTCTTTGGAATTAAGAGAGACCGGAATGCCGTTAGCTTGTATCATCTGCAAACCAGACTGTCATTTTATGATGTTTTAATATGTGGTTGTTAATAAAAAGCCGTGGGCATATTAAGGAATCTTAAACTGGAGTTTCAATGTATCAATGTGATTCATATTTAATGTATCAATGTGATTCATATTCAATGTATCAGTGTGATTCACATTCAATGTATCAATGTGATTCACATTCAATGTATCAGTGTGATTCACATTCAATGTATCAGTGTGATTCACATTCAATGTATCAATGTGATTCATATTCAATGTATCAATGTGATTCACATTCAATGTATCAATGTGATTCACATTCGATGTATCAATGTGATTCACATTCAATGTATCAGTGTGATTCACATTCAATGTATCAGTGTGATTCACATTCAATGTATCGGTGTGATTCATATTCAATGTATCAGCGTGATCCATATTCGATGGAGAACGGACTGTTAGATTATTATTTTTCTTTTGGCATTTGACAGCTGATTCAGCATAGAATAGAATATTTCTTTCAGGCGGTGAATGCTTTATTTGAGTGAATCTACTAAGACTTGGCCAAGGTAAGAGAATATCTGGAGCCTTCCTTGAGGAAAAAAGTTGAACATTATTTGTAGTGGAGGAAAAACAAGTCTGCAGTGAAGACAAAAAAAAAGGGGGGAGGACATATTACAATGTTGCCATTTCATTTAGCTGACGCTTTTATCCAAAGCAACGTACATCTGAGAGTTAATACAACACAAGCAAGTGCCAAAAAAAAAAACTGGGTTCAAGTCCAACAGGACATAGGTGTCAACAGGCAGTGCACAAAGGCAATGCATAGAGGCGTTTTTTTTAAAACCATCAGGTGTGAAGGTGTTTGAGAAAGAGCTGGCTCTTTACCTTCTTCTTCAAGATGGAGAGGGACTCAGCGGATCGAATGGAGTTCGGTAAGTCGTTCCACCACCGGGGAACTACAGAAGAGAAGATTCTGGCTTAGTGACTTAGGGCCCCGTTGTGGCGGATGTGCCAGGCGCCTTTCATTGGCAGAGTGTAGTGAGCGGGACTGAGTGCAGACCTGAATGAGGGAGTCCAGGTAGGCGGGAGCCGTTTTAGTTGCTGCTTTGTAAGCGAACATCACTGGGAGCCAGTGGAGGGATATGAACAGCGGAGTGACGTGTGCTGTTTTGGGTTGGTTGAAGACCAGACGCGCCGCCGCGTTCTGGATCATTTTGAGAGGTTTGAACGTGCGTGCAGGGAGACCTGCCAGTGAGGGGTTGCAGTAGTCAATGCGTGATATTACAGGAGCCTGTACCAGGAGTTGTGCTTGTGCTGCATGCTCAGACAGGTAGGGTCCAATTTTCCTGATGTTGTACAGGGCAAATCGGCACGACCGAGCAATCGAGGCAACGTGAACCTTAAAGGTTAGCTGGTCATCAGTCATGACACCCAGGTTTCGAGCAGACTTTGTGGGCATGAGCTGGGTTGATCCGAGCTGGATATTGATCTGTTATTGTAAGGATGGACTGGCTAGGATGACAAGGAGCTCAGTCTTGGATAGGTTAAGCTGAAGGTGGCGTTCTTTCATCCATGCAGCGATATCAGCAAGGCATGGCAATATCCGTGCAGAGACTGTGAGGTCATCTGGCGGGAATGATAGGAAGTGCTGGGTATCTTCAGCATAGCAATGGTATGAGAAACCTCACAAAGTGAGGTGATGTATATTGAGAAGAGAAGGGGACCGAGCACTGACCCTTGAGGTACCCCTGTGGATATACAGTGGCTATAAAAAGTTTAAAGGGAAAAACAAACATTTTAGGGGAAACAAGGGGGGGGGCTTAAAAATAACCCAGTTGCATAGGTGTGCATACCCCTAAACTAATACTTTGTTGAAGCACCTTTTGGTTTTATTACAGCACTCAGTCTTTTGGGGTAAGAAGTCTATCAGCTTGGCACATCTTGACTTGGCAATATTTTCTCACTCTTCCTTGCAAAACCTTGTAGATCCATGAAATTGTGAGGGCATCGCCGGTGCACAGCCCTCTTCAGGTTACCCCACAGATTTTCAATGGGATTAAGGTCTAGGCTAGTGAAAGGGCAATCCCACAAACTGAATCTAATTTCAGTGTTCTTTGTAAATGATATTAGGGGAAGAGTGGACTGAAAAATGTTTAGAGAGCAAGGACAGAAACTATCTAACAGTATAACGTACTGTTCAGTACTTCTTGTCTATTAAAACACGTTTTGATAGTCTACTACTACTACTACTACTGCTACTACTACTGCTGCTACTACTGCTACTACTACTACTACTACTACTACTTCCGGCTGCTCCCGTTAGGGGTCGCCACAGTGGATCATCCGTTGTGATAGTATGCATTGTAAATCTATAATACTATCCTCAGTTAAACAGTGGAACTGACGTCTTGATGCATGCTCAATAATCCAGGTAAGAAAATCGAAGAAAGTATGAATCAGTTCATCTGGACACAACGTTTACTGGGAGAAACGTTTCATCATCATCTAAGTGACCTCTTCAGTCTCACCTGACTGCAGGTGTCCCCACCCTTATAAACAATACAGTGGCATAACGACCGATACCAACGATCGGTCTCATGTGCAAATTGTCGTGACCATTAACTAGAGTTACAATGGCCATGTGTACTATTCACGGAGCATTGGGAATAGTTGCAATCACAGCACTGTAAGATGGTGACAGATGTGCGCTTAACCGCCCCCCCCCCCCGGCCAATCCCTCCTCACATAGATGGCCTCTTTGACTCCCCATTCAAATCGGCGTTCCTTCCTATCAAGGATGTGCGCCTCCTCATCCTGGAAAGAGTGGCCACTGGCCTGCAGATGGGACCGTGGAGTCCTGGCCTGACACGTTAGCTCTCCCGTGTCCTCTTGGCCAGCGTCTGTTTGCTTTCTCCGATGTGCAAGTCACGGCACTCCTCCTGGCACTTAACAGCGTACACTATACCAGTGTTTCTCAACCGGGGGTCCGCGGACCCCTAGTGGTCCGTGGTGTAATTGCAAGGGGTCCGTGAAAATAAAATATCTTTAAAAAAAGATCCTATAACATTTATAGAAATAGGATTATTTTACTCAAATGTGACTGAGACCTTTATCTACCTAAACTATAAAGGGTAACGGGACTTTTTTCTCTCATTACATCTGTTTCACAAGTGTCATTTATTGTATTTTAATAAGAGATCTCGCTCCCGTTTGCATTGTTAAAAGTTACTCCATAAAATTTCTGTTGTTACATATATCTGAAAGTTACTGAATACATATTCTGTTTTGTTACATATATCTGAAAGTTACTGAATACATATTCTGTTTTGTTATATATATCTAAAAGTTACTGAATACATATTCTGTTTTGTTACATATATCTGAAAGTTACTGAATACATATTCTGTTTTGTTACATATATCTGAAAGTTACTGAATACATATTCTGTGTTGTTACATATATCTGAAAGTTACTGAATACATATTCTGTTGTTACATATATCTGAAAGTTACTGAATACATATTCTGTTTCGTTACATATATCTGAAAGTTACTGAATACATATTCTGTTTTGTTACATATATCTGAAAGTTACTGAATACATATTCTGTTTTGTTATATATATCTAAAAGTTACTGAATACATATTCTGTTTTGTTACATATATCTGAAAGTTACTGAATACATATTCTGTTTTGTTGAATAATATCTGAAAGTTACTGAATACATATTCTGTGTTGTTACATATATCTGAAAGTTACTGAATACATATTCTGTTGTTACATATATCTGAAAGTTACTGAATACATATTCTGTTTTGTTACATATATCTGAAAGTTACTGAATACATATTCTGTTTTGTTACATATATCTGAAAGTTACTGAATACATATTCTGTTTTGTTACATATATCTGAAAGTTACTGAATACATATTCTGTTTTGTTACATACATCTGAAAGTTACTGAATACATATTCTGTTTTGTTACATATATCTGAAAGTTACTGAATACATATTCTGTTTTGTTATATATATCTAAAAGTTACTGAATACATATTCTGTTTTGTTACATATATCTGAAAGTTACTGAATACATATTCTGTTTTGTTACATATATCTGAAAGTTACTGAATACATATTCTGTGTTGTTACATATATCTGAAAGTTACTGAATACATATTCTGTTGTTACATATATCTGAAAGTTACTGAATACATATTCTGTTTCGTTACATATATCTGAAAGTTACTGAATACATATTCTGTTTTGTTACATATATCTGAAAGTTACTGAATACATATTCTGTTTTGTTATATATATCTAAAAGTTACTGAATACATATTCTGTTTTGTTACATATATCTGAAAGTTACTGAATACATATTCTGTTTTGTTGAATAATATCTGAAAGTTACTGAATACATATTCTGTGTTGTTACATATATCTGAAAGTTACTGAATACATATTCTGTTGTTACATATATCTGAAAGTTACTGAATACATATTCTGTTTTGTTACATATATCTGAAAGTTACTGAATACATATTCTGTTTTGTTACATATATCTGAAAGTTACTGAATACATATTCTGTTTTGTTACATATATCTGAAAGTTACTGAATACATATTCTGTTTTGTTACATACATCTGAAAGTTACTGAATACATATTCTGTTTAGTTACATATATCTGAAAGTTACTGAATACATATTCTGTGTTGTTACATATATCTGAAAGTTACTGAATACATATTCTGTTTTGTTACATATATCTGAAAGTTACTGAATACATATTCTGTGTTGTTACATATATCTGAAAGTTACTGAATACATATTCTGTTTTGTTACATATATCTGAAAGTTACTGAATACATATTCTGTTTTGTTACATATATCTGAAAGTTACTGAATACATATTCTGTTTTGTTACATATATCTGAAAGTTACTGAATACATATTCTGTGTTGTTACATATATCTGAAAGTTACTGAATACATATTCTGTTTTGTTACATATATCTGAAAGTTACTGCATAAGAATTCTGTTTTGTTAACTATATCTAAGTTACAACTGAAAGCTCTTATTTCTGCCCCAAAGAGTGAATAAATGCTATAATGCAATTTAAAATGCAGTTTCTACTGCTTCTATCAAATTGCAACCCCCCCTCCCCCAAGATCAGGTGGAGGGGTCCTCAGGGTAGATCAAAAATACGCAGGGGGTCCAGGACCCCAAAAAGGTTGAGAACCACTGGTCTACACTGCTCGGTTTGTGCCGGGGGACCCGATCCGTGGGGTGGACCAACTTCTGGTGCAGCGTGTGTTGGGGGTTGAAAGCAACTGAGACGCGGGGTTTCTATGACGATAGCGTGGTCCTCTCACGCGCCAAGTCCCCCTGGTGAAACTCCTCACTGTCAGGTGAAAAGAAGCGGCTGGTGACTCCACATGTATGGGAGGAGGCGTGTGGTCGTCTGCAGCCCTCCCCGGATCGGCAGAGGGGGTGGAGCAATAACCGGGACAGCTCGGAAGAGTGGGGCCAGATACAACTGGGGAGAAAAGGGGAGGGGGGGGGGAGAAAAGAAAAAGATGAATGAGGACTACGGTCTCAGTGGTAGTAAAAGCAGTGCTGAGGTCCAGAAGGACAACACCTAAGCATTAAGCCGATCAAGTGGCCAATAAAAGGTGCTGTGGAAGGCGAAGAAATCCAAATTGATTTTTTGAAATAGGGTTCAGATGAGTTACCAGTTTGTTAAAACAACTCCTGCCATGACTTTAGACAAAAAGGGAAGCTTAGGTGGGGTTTTAAGTTATTCAAAGAGAGGAGTGGTCTAGACTGATCTTTTAGAGATGGGGATGGACCAAATCCTCGTTAACATAAACTAGACAGAAGACAGGTGTAGCTTGTTTACAATAGACCAGATAGGAGAGCAAACAGTGGTTATATCCTCTCTCAGCACCCTCAATACTACTCCTCAGTTTTTAATCATTTTAAGATGTTAGAGCGGAAGATGATTTATTCTCGTGTCTTATTGGAATTACAGTTTCTCATCATATCCTCCATCATCTTTTGGAAGTTGTCCATTAGTGCTCAGTTTTTCTAAATTCTCGTTGTAGAGGTTGGGGTGATCATTAAAACAGGGGGCCTCTCTGCCACATGTGACACTGTAACCTGTTCCATCTTTTTATCAGGCAACTGTCGTTTCCTGTAAATGCATTATATTCATCAATAAAAGTATAAATAAAACCAAATGCTGAGTCCCATTACAAAATGCTGTGTCAACATTTTTTTTAAATGTAATAATTACAATGGAAAAATGAATGGGGCACAGCATATTGTCTCCAATATATTCCATTACAGCTATTAGATACCATGTCAAGACCAGAGAAGATTTGGTCAGTGATTTAAAGGTGAACAATTCTTTTTACTCTGGTTTGGGTGTCTGACTTTACAGTGTTGTTAATATAGCTATAAAAGACGAAACTTGCATAGTGGTAAATAAGTGCTCAACAGTGGTCACTGGCTTGCTCTTTATATCCAACAAGTTTAATAAACTCTTATTTCCATGAGCTCTAATTACTTTGCACATTGACTGCAAAAATCAGAATAATGAATTCAATTCAAAAACCCCATTGCGTCCAATTTTAAAAGCAATGTCTGACAGTTCGTCGACAGCTGCCTTTTCCGGTGTTTCCAGCAGAATAAATCAACGTTAAATCGACATTTTAATGAATAAAAGCGCAAAACGGACGAAAGCATAGAAGTTGCCTGTAAGAACGTCCGACAGATGCTTTTATTGTGAAAGCAACGGCGCGGATTTGATCGGCAGTAGTAGTGAAATTGATACGTACTTCAAAGGGATTTAGCGGAAGAAATAAACGTAAAAGCAACATGTTCGTTGTATCGCGTTCGCTATCAAAGCGACAAGGTGGCAACCAATACCATTTCATTACATTTATGAATCAAAAACGAAAGAAAAAAAAAGTAGCGTCGCCTCTCGGGAATTTCCAGTAGATACTTTTATTGTGAAAAGCTAGGGGGCGGATGCGAGTCGCCGATGTCACGTGGTCAGCTGACTGGACCGAATTTGCCGTCGTTTATAAGGCGTCATCAGGTTTAGAGGCGTTTTAATTTATTTGTGTCTTAAAAAATACAAACGCTGCGTGGGACCGTTGAAGACGCTTCCAGGAGACAAGGACATGCTACAGTAGAGACTTCGTCACCGGTACGTTATTTTGCTCTTTAGCGTCGATTTTTCATGCGGTGTTTTGACGAACGGTGAGCCGTCCTACTAGCCGACCCGGAAGCCACGACACTGCAGGTGTCTTTTTAACCGTTTCAACGCCAACGCGTCTGCTTCGCGATACCCGGGGCTGCTCGGTGGCGTGAGATACCCGGGGCTGCTCGGTGGCGTGAGATACCCGGGGCTGTTCGGTGTCGTGAGATACCCGGGGCTGTTCGGTGTCGTGAGATACCCGGGGCTGCTCGGTGGCGTGAGATACCCGGGGCTGTTCGGTGGCGTGAGATACCCGGGGCTGCTCGGTGGCGTGAGATACCCGGGGCTGCTCGGTGGCGTGAGATACCCGGGGCTGTTCGGTGGCGTGAGATACCCGGGGCTGCTCGGTGGCGTTTTCAGGTACATGCAAAGCCAGACGACGGTACAAACACAACGTGCCTGGTATTCGTTCGACTTCTAGGTGCTAACGTTGGAGACTGCCCAATTCGTACGATGTCGACATTGTTATTGTCAGTGACGAGAAAAGCTGTGTGCCGAGTTTTCGGCGTGTTCGTCGCTGACATGTTGTGGTAACATTGTAACCAGTCATGGGCCGCCGGGCAGCTGATCTGAGGCACCGACTAGCTACACTAGTCAACGGTGATGAGATCAGTGTTTCTCTCTGATGCTCCACACCCCCCCCTTCCGGTCTTACCACGGCTGTGGTTCACCGTCCTGATGTAGGCTGTGGTCCACCGTCCCGATGTAGGCTGTGGTCCACCGTCCCGATGCAGGCTGTGGTCCACCGTCCCGATGCAGGCTGTGGTTCACCATTCCTATGTAGGCTGTGGTCCACCGTCCCGATGTAGGCTGTGGTTCACCATCCCTATGCAGGCTGTGGTCCACCGTCCTGATGTAGGCTGTGGTCCACCGTCCCTATGCAGGCTGTGGTTCACCGTCCCGATGCAGGCTGTGGTCCACCGTCCTGATGTAGGCTGTGGTTCACCGTCCCGATGTAGGCTGTGGTTCACCGTCCCGATGCAGGCTGTTGTCCACCGTCCCGATGTAGGCTGTGGTTCACCGTCCCGATGCAGGCTGTGGTTCACCATCCCTATGCAGGCTGTGGTCCACTGTCCCGATGCAGGCTGTGGTTCAGCGGTCCACCGTGCCGATGTAGGCTGTGGTCCACCGTCCCGATGTAGGCTGTGGTCCACCGTCCCGATGCAGGCTGTGGTCCACCGTCCCGATGTAGGCTGTGGTTCACCGTCCCGATGCAGGCTGTGGTTCACCATCCCTATGCAAGCTGTGGTCCACCGTCCTGATGTAGGCTGTGGTCCACCGTCCCGATGCAGGCTGTGGTTCACCATCCCTATGCAGGCTGTGGTTCACCATCCCTATGCAAGCTGTGGTCCACCGTCCTGATGTAGGCTGTGGTCCACCGTCCCGATGTAGGCTGTGGTTCACCATCCCTATGCAGGCTGTGGTCCACCGTCCCTATGTAGGCTGTGGTTCACCGTCCCGATGTAGGCTGTGGTCCACCGTCCCGATGTAGGCTGTGGTCCACCGTCCCGATGTAGGCTGTGGTCCACCGTCCCTATGTAGGCTGTGGTCCACCGTCCCGATGCAGGCTGTGGTCCACCGTCCCGATGCAGGCTGTGGTTCACCATCCCTATGCAGGCTGTGGTTCACCATCCCTATGCAGGCTGTGGTCCACCGTCCCTATGTAGGCTGTGGTTCACCGTCCCGATGTAGGCTGTGGTCCACCGTCCCGATGTAGGCTGTGGTCCACCGTCCCTATGTAGGCTGTGGTCCACCGTCCCGATGCAGGCTGTGGTCCACCGTCCCGATGTAGGCTGTGGTCCACCGTCCCGATGCAGGCTGTGGTCCACCGTCCCGATGCAGGCTGTGGTCCACCGTCCCGATGTAGGCTGTGGTCCCGATGTAGGCTGTGGTCCACCGTCCCGATGCAGGCTGTGGTTCACCGTCAGAACTTCACACTGTATTTACTCTTAAGTCTCAGCGTTGTGTTTGTGTGTGTCTGTGTGCATATGACTCTCTATGTGTGTAGTGTGTGTCTGTGTGCATATGACTCTACATGTGTGTAGTGTGTGTCTGTGTGCATATGACTCTATATGTGTGTATGCTCGTGAGTTGAGCACAAGCGTGAGTGTGGGAGCCAAAATCGTTGACCATATAATGTACAGGGTATATTGATATGTTTCTTACGGCTCCCTATTCTGGGGCTCTGTATAATGATAATACAATAGCTTCCCCAGCAAATGATTATGATATTCTTTGACCGAATTTGATTGCCAAGGGTGGCACGGTGGTTAGCGTGGTCGTCTCACAGCAAGAAGATCCTGGGTTCGAGCCCTGGGGTTGTCCAACCTTGGGGGTCGTCCCGAGTTGTCCTCTGTGTGGAGTTTGCATGTTCTCCCCGTGTCTCCATGGGTTGCCCCGGTTTCCTCCCGCTGTCCAAAGACGTGTAGGTCAGGTGAATCGGCAATACTAAATTGTCCCTAGGTGTGAATGTGTGTCGGCCCTGGGATGGACTGGCGGCCTGTCCAGGGTGTCTCCCCGCCTGCCACCCAATGACTGCTGGGATAGGCTCCAGCATCCCTGCGACCCTGAGTAGGATAAGTGGTTTGGATAATGGATGGATGAGGAAATGTGTACAGTTGTATAGATGCTATTTTTATATTGTGACAATTGGTTCTGGTTTCATGTGTCCACTAGGCTAGATTTCAAACGATTTGTGTTACACTGCCCCATACCTCTTTTCCCTGACAGTTTCTTCTCTTTGAGTCTTGGTTACAAATGAGTGGGTTTTTTTTTCACCATTTCCATCAGCTCGCTTTATAATTCTGCCTACTGTAGTCTAAACTGCCTGCTGGTTTGCTTTCTCTTGGCTAAATGCTAAACTAATTAGCATCTGCAAATGTTGGGATTTCTTGGTAATCAAACCCCTTACCACAGTGGTTCCTGCTGCTAGCTATTTAATTCACCTACAGTCATCTTGCACATCTGCATTATAGGTATATGACACCACTTATGTTATTTAACCTGAATCCAGTCCTGATTGTACAGAGCTGGTGTAGCTGTGCTGTATTGGAAGTACCAAGAAGCAATATTTTGATTTAAAGTTGATGCACACACACAGATCTCTCTCATATTTTGGTAAATTTCTAGGTTATCACTGGACATAAAGATATGCAGCCTATTCTGGACAGGGGAAATTAGGGAATTTGCTAAAAGTTCCCGTCTCTCTATTATTACGGAGTTACTTGGGCAAACCGGAAAGTGGAACAGCAGCTTATGAGTTCGAACAATATTGTTTTGGACTTGGATTGTTTTGATCGAGTTACACAGAACGTTGGATCAAATCTGTTTCCCACTGAATCATTTCGGTTTCATAGTTTGGTCTTTTTCTTCTTGCCGGCTGGACTTAACGTAGGTTAGTCCTTTCTGTTTTTGGAGCTAGCCAACTCTTTAGAGAGCTAACCGGTGAGCATTAAAATCTGACCTGTACAAATCCATGGGTCTGTAGCTTTATTTCTCACCTTGCTTGCATACTTTTTTATTGAAATCATTTGTCTTTCAGGCGACTGTGTGTTATATTTATGGAGGCCACTTTACAAGGAGTTTGCATTGTATTATTGAATTTTTTTTAAAATTTAGGCTCAAGCTTTGTTGAGTTTTAATGTGGACTGTTTTAAGCTACATTTCAAGACTTTCAAGCATCATTTTCACAGGGCCCAGTGCTCAGCAAATCTGCCGTTATATTAATCTACCGACAAAGGTATAGTAGTTAATATTCTCCTCCTAAGTAAAGTTTTTATGAATGAGTTGCATTGTTTGCTTTGGAATCTGAACTCAGGTATACATTGATCTTTATTTTAAATTCTAGACTTGACTTGAATTCTGTTTGCCTTTTGGAAGTAGCACACAAGCTGTTTTTAGACTTAAGTTGCAGCTATTGATGTAGGGAATGGAACTGAATTATCTAATGAGTGTTTTGAATTTTTGGTGTTTAACATTAGCACGTGGCTTCATTTTTGGAACTCACCTTCTGCTCATTTGATGTTTTTTAGGCTTGTTGCTGGAAATCTTGAGTCATTGTTTTAACTGGTCTTCATGGAAATGTCTTTCTGGAAGAAACCTGCTAGTAAGCTGTTTGTGAATACCAGCTGTCTCAGGCTTTATTTGGTTTCCAAAGTTTTAATTATTGTCCTAGGTTTCAGCTGCTGATCAACATGTTAGCTGTCTCCAGTGTTAGCAGCTGTGCTAAGTGTTAGCTGCTTTCCAGCTAACACGGCTAGCGTTTTAGGTAAAGTGTGCCGTCAGTCTAACATGCCATTTGTACAACATATATTAGTTGTCCAAAGTGTTAGCTAGTTTTCAAAGTGTACATTTTTGTCTTAAGAGTTAGCTGCTCTCCGAAGTGCTATATGTCTAACTTGCTATCCGTCCAACATGCTGCAGTTGTTAGCTGTTTAAAGTGTTATTGCTGCTGGCTCTTGCCTACATGGTCATAGTTAGTTAGTGTTAGCTGCTGTCCAAAATGTAAGCTGCCCAAACACAAATGTAAGTCATTGCCTTTATTTTTAGCAGTGTTCAGTGTTACCTGTCCAAAGTCCTATATATCTAACTTCCTGTCATGCTAGTTGTGTAAAGCGCTAAGGTGTCAGAGAATACTCTAAGTCTTAGCTGCTGGCTCTTGTCTACATGATCACAAATGCTAGCTGCTATACACCGATCAGCCAAAACCGGGGAGCACCAGTGCTGACTGTCCATATACCAGAACTTCCCTCAGCCTCACCTGCTGTTTCCTGCCTGTCAGGAAGCTGGTGATCCATTGACAGGTGGTGGGGGATAGTGAGCTGGGAGAGTTTGGAGGAGAGGATTTCTGTAATGATGGTGTTGAACGCCGAGCTGAAGTCCACAAACAGGATCCTTGCATATGTCGCTGGGAATTCAGGGTGTTGCAGGATGTAGTACAGTCCCATGTTGACTGCATCATCCACTGACCTGGTTGCTCGGTAGGAAAACTGGCCGGTGTCTTCTGACACCTGATGTTGACTCCTCTACAAAATGTTGTTATTCTAGAACGTCGGATAGCTCACAATAGTGTTAGCTTACTGTGTAGCGTAAGCTGTAAAACACTACAGTACCTGCTGTCTAAATAGCCCATCCCATCTAAACCACAGTTAAAATGTGTGATGGATGTTTGTACATTGTATGATTATTATCATTTTGATCATTATTTCAGTGTGACATTTTTAGACAGGTAGTTAAACTACACCGAGCCAGATAAATCTCACAAAAGGATCCCACTTCACATTTCTAGCGTCCTTCTCACTGGGATCAAATTCAGAAAGGCACCTTTGGCCACAAAGTTGATTTTCCAGCAGATCTCATTGGGGCTAAGTTGGTGAGATGGGACTCTTTAATATTTCCGATATAAACATTTCCAGTATTCTGGAAATACATCACTGAATTTACATTTGGCCACATGGAGAATGGAACCCCTGACTTTGGCGGTGTTGGGGCTAGGACTGGCAATAAGTCAACTCAAGTCAGTTTTATTTGACTTGAGCTGCCCAGTATCACAAATTACAGCTTTGCCTCAGGGGCTTTACAGCAACACAACATCCTGTCCTTAGACCCTCGCATCTGATACAACCCCCTAAAAAAAGCCTTTAACAGGGAGAAAAAACAGGAAGAAACCTCAGGGGGGGCAACAGAGGAGGGATCTCTCTCCCAAGACGCACAACGTGCAATGGATGTTGTGTTTACACAATTTACACAATACAGCATTGAAAGAGGATAACAGAATTATAATGGAATTATAAAATATATGAAGAATATGACGAGGAGGATGCCAAGCAGTGTCCAGATGCCACCGGAACAGCCCAGGACCCGAACCATACGACCACCATCACCATGGAGACAAAAAAACAAAACAAAAATGCATCACTCACATGTCTTAGTGAGGGGGGGATATAACATTGAAACAGGATAACAAAATTATATGGATTTATAAGATATATAAAATGAAGATGTGATGAAGGGGATGCCAAGCAGTGTCCAGGTGGCGACCACCAAATTCAGTTTTATCATGACCTGTCTTTCAATAATATTGCGTCAGAATGAAATTCAGGTATTGTCATATCGTGATCTACACTTTGGTTTTCAAAATGAATGGTAATGAGAATCTATGGCCTAAAATTTTCATAGAATGTGGTCCGAAATATTTGAGGAGGTATTACTTGAAAACTAGTTTTGGTTTGACATATACTTTTTTTTTTTGGTTGATATTGTTATACCTTTATTGGATAGCCACAGGGCGGCATGGTGGCGCGGTGGTTAGTGCGGTCGCCTCACAGCAAGAAGGTCCTGGGTTCGAACTCCGGGGTAGTCCGACCTTCTGGGTCATCCCGGGTCGTCCTCTGTGTGGAGTTTGCATGTTTTCCTCGTGTCTGTGTGGGTTTTCTCCGGTTTCCTCCCACAGTCCAAAGACATGTAGGTCAGGTGAATGGGCCGTACTAAATTGTCCCTAGGTGTGGATGTGTCACCCCTGTGGTGGTTTGGTGGTCTGTCCAAGGTGTCTCCCCGCTTGCAGCCCAATGGCTGCTGGGATAGGCTCCAGCATCACCGCGTCCCTGAGAGCAGGATAAGCGGTTCGGATGATAGATGGGTGGAATATATATTGATATTGGGTTAAATTCCTAACGATTATGACGAGCTGTTTCCTTGACCTATCTGTACAGAATGGAGCGTCTGTCAGCTCATGCAGTGTCTGTTATGAATCCTGAATTATGAATCTTGCCATAGCATCTTTGAGCAATACAAGTTTTCATTCCAAGTTGGTTTTATTAAGAGTGTTAGTTAAGTGTCTTGAAATATATATATATATATATATATATATATATATATATATATATATATATATATATATATAAAAGGATTGAATTGACAGTGATTTTTTTTTGGGGGGGGGGGATTTCCCCCCCTTTTTCTCCCCAATTGTACCTGTCCAATTACCCCACTCTCCTGAGCGGTCCCGGTCGCTGCGCCACCCCCTCTGCTGATCCGGGGAGGGCTGCAGACTACCACATGCCTCCTCCCATACATGTGGAGTCGCCAGCCGCTTCTTTTCACCTGACAGTGAGGAGTTTCACCAGGGGGACGTAGCACGTGGGAGGATCACACTAGCCCCCCCCCAACAGGCACCCTGACTGATCAGAGGAGGCGCTAGTGCAGTGACCAGGACACATACCCACATCCGGCTTCCCACCCACAGACACGGCCAATTGTGTCTGTAGGGATGCCCGACCAAGCTGGAGGTAACACTGGGATTTGAACCGGCGATCCCTGTGTTGGTAGGCAACGGAATAGAGCGCTACACCACCCAGACCCCCCCCTAAATTGACAGTGATTTCTCGCTTGACCTGGGATCAGTATGCCAATTTTTTGTGTATTCATACTGATTCCTTTTGAGATTTCCAAAATTGAAGATCAGAGTCAGAATCAACTTTATTGGCCGAGTGTGCTCATGCAGACGAGGAATCTGACTCCGGCTTAGTGATTTTACCGTAATTCAACGTATAAAAATAAAATCAAGTTACTAGGACTTTAATTCTACCGTTATGTTGTTTGTTGACGGCTGGAGCTGTTGTTGTTTGTATGGAGATGTTGAAGCTTGGGGAAGGTGGCTGTATTGTTGTGGTCCTCCGTCCTGGTGTTTTCTCTGCCCATTGAGGCCGGCCGGGCCTGCCAACGGGACATGAAAGGTTCACACAAAGATGGATGGCTCACAATAACTATACAAAGCTGTCGGTTCAGATGAGTGTAGTAAACACTCCGGTGTTGTTTCTCTGTGTGTCTATTTGTGTCATCAGCAGTGACTCGGACCAACCACCACCATCAGCAGACGGGGTTGCAGGAAATTCATTATGTGATGAAAACAACATAGTAGATTTCCATTCGGCTTTTTTTTTAACATAATAACAGATAAATTAAAATTATATATAATATATAAATAATGTATAATATAATATGTGAATTAAATTAAATTATATATATTTATAAATATAAATAATGTCGTCGCGGTCGTCCTCTGTGTGGAGTGTGCATGTTCTCCCCGTGTCTGCGTGGGTTTCCTCCGGGCACTCCGGTTTCCTCCCACAGTCCAAAGACATGCAGGTCAGGTGAATCGGCCTTACTAAATTGTCCCTAGGTGTGAATGTGTGTCGGCACTGTGATGGACTGGCGGTCTGTCCAGGGTGTCTCCCCGCCTGCCGCCCAATGACTGCTGGGATAGGCTTCAGCGTTCCCGTGACCCTGACTAAGGATAAGCAGTTTGGATAATGGATGGATATATATTAGATATTAGATATATAAATATATATAAATTATATATAATGTATAATACATATATTTAAAAAATTACGAATAATATAAATATATAAAAAATTAAGAATATATATAAATAATATATAATATATAAATAATATAAATATATTAAAATTATATATATTTTATAAATAATATTTTCTAAAGATGTTTAACTGAACAACACTTGTGGTTTATTAACTGGGTATTTCTTCTGTGTCTCTGTATCGTAGCAGCAGTGCTTTCTGTGTTTCACTGTGATTTCCGAAGCCCTTTTTAAAGCCCTTGCTTTAGCATTTATCGCCTCTGACAAGGAGGTTGTTGCCCTCATTTGTCTGTCTGTCAGCAAGATATGTGGAAATCAGGTGGCTCTGTTGTCGTGGAGTTAGGGGAACAGGTGGAGGACCTCTGCCAGCAGGTAGATTTACCTTTCGGCATACTGAAATGGTTTTTGCAGAAAAGAAATAAACCCTAGAAACTAACAGTGGAATGTTGGTGGTAAACGTTTGAGCCATGCCAGAAGTTTTTACTTTCTGAGAGCTTGTATTTTTTCCATTATTATTGTTGTTGTTGTTGTTGTTACTACTGTTACTGATGTGTTGTCAACACAGTAACAACATGGCTATGTTGCTTTGCATTCTGTTATCATTCTGTACTGTTTGGTGAATGATACATCCCAGTGGATTTACATTGAGGTGGGCACGCCTCCTTGGCTGAAGCTCCCGGTATTCGCCGTTGGTTACTAGCGAAGCTCTGCAGCCCAAAAAATGGTGTTGGGGACAGCCCTAATTTCTATACAGGCTTCATTTGTTACCAGGTGGTTTGCAATCTCACACCAGTGTTAATGTCCCTGATATACTGTTGTCTCTTGCTAACACTCTCTCTCTCTCTATCATCTACCTCTCTCCCTCTTCCTCTCCCTCTCTGTCTCACTCCCCCCCCCCTCGCTCTCTCTCTCTCTCTCTGTGATGCTGATGATTTGAAAATAATTCCATCACCTATGTTTACCTCGTCCATCAAGTTTGAATTCTGATCTGTCTCTGTTTGTCTCTCTGTCCGTGTCTTTCTCTTCCCTCCTCTCCCCTTTCCTCTCCCTCCAGACAGACCGCCATAATGTCAGGGAACAGCCTGGTTCTACCCATAGTGCTCTGGGGCCGCACAGCCCCAACGCACTGCATCAGTAGTTTGTTGGTGATGGATGACTTCAGCACCATCATCACCGGCTGCCACGATGGACAGATCTGTCTGTGGGACATGACGCCTGAACTAGAGGTAAGTATAATGAAGATGATGAGCCTGTTATGACCCTTCGTCTGCAACCTAACCTGTGACCTCTCCTCTTATTTTTCAACCCCCTCTTCAGATCTGTCCCAGGGCCATGCTGTTTGGTCACACAGCCTCTATCACCTGTCTGTCGAAAGCCAGTGCTTGCAGTGACAAGCAGTACATTGTCAGTGCGTCAGAGAGCGGGTGGGTTCATTTTATTATTTAACACTCAGGTTACTGTTAATCAACTTTCAGTGATGAAATTTAATAATAATAATAATAATAATGATGATGATGATGATAATTATCATATAGCACTTTTGGATTTGTCGTATTTCAGTTTTTTTATATTTATGTATTTTATATTTATATATTTATATTTAACTTTGTTAGAGGAAACACTCAACGGTGCTCAACAAATAAGGAGCAAAATAATCCAGTGATTATTTTCTCACAAAGAATAAAGAATCTCCATCGTTAAATAGTGATTTTATCCATCTGGATTATGGAGTCATAGTCCATCATCCTACCTGTCATCTTTGCCATGGTTGGAGACACTCTGCAGTTTTCGTATACTGAATATTGTCTGTCCCGCAGAACTGCTGTGGTGGCCAGTGATACAGAGAAATTGCAAAAAAAAGTCAATGAGGCCAGCTGTGTATCACTGGCCACCACACTGCCACATAGTCATCATGTTTCAAATGACTAAAATAATGAGAAAAGCCGTGGATTGCAGATTTATATCAAAAACAAGTACAATTGGGGAGAAAAGTGGGGGGGTACGATTATTTTAGGCCACTTTCTACATTTCTGTGTCCCATTGTGTACCATCTGTGTGTTTCCAGGGAGATGTGTTTATGGGACGTGAATGATGGACGCTGCATTGAGTTTACCAAGCTTGCATGTGCACACACTGGTATACAGGTAAACATCACCATCGCTTACCTTAATTTATTTTTTCTCTACTGTTCATAAATACTATACATGAATGTTTATATTTTATGAATATTTAATGAATATTAGTTATGTATTGATATGTAAATGAGATGGATACCTACCGGTGATGATGTGGATAGAAAAGTCAACTGTTAAGGTGCCCTTGAACCAGACACTGAACTCCCCTCCTACTCTTCATTTCCGCTCTCCCTGCATGAGAGAGTCCATTAAAGGCTTCAGATGTGAACAAAGTTGTCATGACCGTCATCCTGAAATGCACTAAACAATCCAATACATCTGAGACGTGACCAGGAATTTGTTTTAGTTTGATAATCCTGGTTGCACAGGCGCAACCAGGGCAGCACCGTGGTGCAGTGGTTAGTGGTCACCTCTGCAGCAAGAATTCGAGCCCCAGGGTAGTCCAACCTTGGGGGTCGTCCCGGGTCGTCCTCTGTGTGGAGTTTTCCTGTTCCCCCCGTGTCTGTGTGGGTTTCCTCCGGGCACTCTGGTTTCCTCCCACAGTCCAAAGACATGTAGGTCAGGTGAACCGGCCATACTAAATTTGTCCCTAGGTACGAATGGGTCGGCCCTGTGGCGGCCTGTCCAGGGTGTCTCCCCGCCTGCCGCCCAGTGACTGCTGGGATAGGCTCCAGCATCCCGTGACCCTGAGAGCAGGATAAGCGGTTTGGATAATGGATGGATGGGTGGAATCCTGGTTGGGAATTACACACAAAACTTGAGCCAACAGATATAACGGGTACTTCCTGCAACAGCCATAAATGATCATTTCCTGAGCTTCACCTAAGATGATGTCATTGAAATCTGTTGGGAGTTTTCTAACATGGTCTCAAACAACTGACTGAGGCTCTCAATTAAATGTTTTTTTATTTATATATATTTTAGCTAATTTGAATATTTCTCTTTTTTCCCTCTCTCTCTCTTCTCATAATGTCACATCCTGTTTCACCCGCTCTTTGTCACCTCCTCCCTTTTCATTCTTCCCTTTGCTTACTAGTTTTACCAGTTCTCTATTGGTACACAGAGGGAGGGCCGTCTACTGTGTAACGGCCACTACCCAGAAATCCTTGTAGTGGATGCCACCAGCCTGGAGGTCCTCTATTCATTGGTGTCCAAGATATCGCCTGACTGGATCAGCTCCATGAGTATTATACGATCTCATCGCACACAGGGTGAGAGACAAGGATGACAGACAGAGAGATTGATGATGATCAGGTGGCGTGGCGGTCTATTCCGTTGCCTACCAACACGGAGATCGCCGGTTCGAATCCCTGTGTTACCTCCAGCTTGGTCGGACGTCCCTACAGACAAAATAGGCCGTGTCTGCGGGTGGGAAGCCAGATGTGGGTATGTGTGCTGGTCGCTCCACTAGTGCCTCCTCTGGTCGGCTGGGGCGCCTTTTTGGGAGGGGGGGGGGACTGGGGGGAATAGTGTGATCCTCCCACGCGCTACGTCCCCCTGGTGAAACTCCTCACTGTCAGGTGAAAAGTAGCGGCTGGCGACTCCGCGTGTATCGGAGGAGACACGCGGTAGGCGGCATCCCTCCCCGAATCGGCAGAGGGTAGGTGGAGCAGCGACCGGGACGGCTCGGAAGAGTGGGGTATTTGGCCGAATACAATTGGGAAGAAAATGGATGAAAAGAAAAATATTAGGCTGACAGGCTGAGTAGTATGCGATATTAGCAGTGAACAGATACACACACACATGGACAGAAAAACGGATTTCCTGCCACTGTAAGACTGTTGCGCAGCCCCAAGTCGATTGAATGGGAAATATCGAAAAAAAAACAATTTATATGCAGCGCTCAAGCTAAAAAATCTACCTAATAGAAACGTTTTGCTTGTCAGTCTGTGGATGTGCAACCTCCTAGGGAGACCCTTAAACTAAAGCGACCCAAGTCTAATATGAGCTCGTACTTTCCACAAAGAAAAGGATCATCAAAATCCTTTTAATTACTTTTGATCATGTCGCTGCCGGATCCGAGTCGACCACAGATGTGAGCATGGGCATGGTTGACTCAGATCGGGCAGCGACAGAGAGCGGCGCTGGTTGAGCGAGCTAGAATGAATGAAGAGGGAGCGGCGATAGCAAGAAGAAATGTTTTTTTGAAGGTTTTCAATCATTGCAACCAGGAGAGGTTGTTCATCATGCAGTCTTAACTGTGCACAAAATAATTTAGGCTGATAGATCCGGTGGTTTGCGAGATTAGCTGTGGATGCGGGAGCCTATCCCAGCAGTCATTGGGTGGCAGGCGGGGAGACACCCTGGACACACACTCATTATCCCCTCCAGGCTGTCTGCCTGGCAGGGATAATTACACAATACACAAGGTTGGACAGACAGACAGGAATTTAATTAACAGACTGATTATATTCCAAACCACCGGCACGGTGGCACAGTTGTTAGTGCGGTCGCCTCACAGCAAGAAGGTTCTGGGTTCGAGCCCCGGGGTAGTCCAACCTTGGGGGTCGTCCCGGGTCGTCCTCTGTGTGGAGTTTGCATGTTCTCCCTGTGTCTGCGTGGGTTTCCTCCAGGTGCTCCGGTTTCCTCCCACAGGCCAAAGACATGTAGGTGACTTGGCCATACCAAATTGTCCCTAGGTGTGTGTGTGAGTATGTTGGCCCTGTGACGGCCAGGCGGCCTGTCCAGGGTGTCTCCCCGCCTGCCACCCAATGACTGCTGGGATAGGCTCCCGCATACCCGCCACCCTGAAAGCAGGATAAGCGGTGCGGATAATGGATGGATGGATCATATTCCAAACCACCTAGTGGGGAAGGTGTAGGTTGCATTTGACCTTTGAGATGTTATATTTGACTTCCAGTTGAATTAACTCTGCGTGAATAATGTTTTTCTCACCTATACTCTCTCATTCTGTCTGCCTATCTGTCTGTCTGTCTGTCTGTCTGTGTCTTTCTTTAGAAGACACAGTGGTAGCGGTGTCGGTGACTGGGATACTGAAGGTCTGGATAATCACTGCTGAGGTTAGCAGGATGCAGGTACAGCATCAGGGTGTGTTGTTGGATGAAAAACTAAAAAAAAAAAAAAACAGACCCAATCGGTTATTATTTCAGTTATTATTTTAACATGCCATCATTCTACCTCTTCTATGTGACATGCTTTCACTTACTGGATTAGGGACATCTTTTTAGTCTTGATCATGAGTATTTTAATTGGATTGCTGATACCATCTTATTTGTAAACACTGAGTTAAAGACACTTAGAGCTGGCTTTTCTCATACTGAAGTTTAAGTCTTCAACTTGAAAAGTGAATATATTAAATCTTTATGTGGGCACAATGAAGATTTATTCTATTGCTGAGACCTACCCGTCTTTGACTATTCATCTCAGGTACGTCTCTTCAGCAGTTTCTTCGTCAGTTGTACTCGTGGTACAAGGTTAAACATCTGTACAGAATTGAAGTGAAAGACATTCAATCTATGTGAGCCTTTTTGTGTGTCTTTGTGTACTTGTGACTGGGTGGGTACTAAGATGTCCATGTGTGGTTGTTTCTCCTTAGGACCTCGACCCAGTGTTTGAAGAGGAGTCCAAACCCATCTACTGTCAGGGCTGTCAGAGCATCTCCTTCTGTACCTTTACTCAAAGCAGCCTGTTGGTGGTTTGCTCCAAATACTGGCGGGTAAGATGTACTGTTCTTGTTATGTTCTTGTTATGGTATGTACTAGTACATACCAAATACCAGAGGGTAAAGGAGTGTTCAGACACAACCAGCCACTCAGTTCACTTTCTGTGAGAGTGAGTAATGTCAGAGATGGAGTGATTCAGCATTATGGTAGGGGTGGCGACATGTAAAAAGTTGAGAAATGCTAAATTTTATGGTGATATTTAGTGATAATCAGCAATAATCCACAACCACCACATCATCATCTTGTTACGAATGGGTAGAATAATGACCTGCTCATGGAGAAAACGGGGGAGGCGAGCCAGCGCGGTCATTCGACTGCGACAGCGGGGATTTCGAACTGCGCTCCCATAAATCCACCTGGCGAATGTCTGCTCTCTGGCCAACAAGATGGATGAACTGCGGCTTCTAAATGAAAAAAAAAACAAAAACTCAAGACTTTTCCAGATCTGGAGCCTTGTGCCTCACTGAAACCTGGCTTAGCGTGAACATACCGAACAGTACACCTCATCTGCCGCAGTCCCAACTCCTTCCAAGCGGACCGTAAAACAGAGCTATCAGGAAAATAATTTTGGGGGGGGGGGGCGCATATGCTTCTATATAAGTGAAGGTTGGTGTACAGATGTCACAGTGTTGAAAAAATCATGCAGCCCTCACTTAGAGACCTTATTCATTGACTGTAAACTATTTTATTCACCGTGGGAAATTTCATCATTTATTCTGGTCGGTGTCTATATCCCACCCCAGGCCCATGTTAAAGAGGCATTAAAACACCTGGCTGATCAAATTACAAACATGGAGCGCAAATATCCAGACACCCGCGTCATGATCCTTGGGGGATTTTAACAGAGCAAACCTCAGCCACGAACTGCCAAAATACAGACAGCATGTTAAATGTCCCACCAGGAACAAATACACTCTGGATCATTGCTACACAATGTTAAAGGACACCTATCGCTCTGTCCCTTGTGCAGCCTGGACCTCTCTGATCACTGTCTGGTTCATCTTACCCCAACCTACAGGCAGAAACTAAACTCTGCAAAGCCTGTGGTTAAACCTGTGAGTAACTGGACCAATGAGTCCAAACTGGAGCTCCAGGCCTGCCTCAACTGCACTGACTGGAGCGTTTTTGAGGCTGCATCTACAGACCTGGATGAACTTACTGACACTGTGACATCGTACATCAGCTTTTTTGGGGACGTGTGTGCCCACCAAAACCTTCTGTACCTTCCACAACAATAAGCCCCGGTTCACAGCAAAACTCGGGCAGCTTCATCAGACCAAAGAGGAAGCCTACAGCAGACAGGAAGAAGTCAGACATTTCTGTGCTGTTGGCTGAGATGGATGGCATAGTGGTGCAACACGTGTCTTTTGGTTTAATTAAAGATTTTAATTGTTAAGGATTCTGTTATTCTATAGTATTGTTTGTATTGTTATTTGTAAATAAAAAATTGTTCTCAAAAGGTTTGGTGTGTTTTATGCGCTTGTAATCCTGAGGGATTTGGTTGAATGAAGTGCACTTTTTGTGACATGACAGTTTGTGACCATTTTTTCTTATTATGGATAAATTATAGCTCTACATAAATGCTTATTATAATAGGCTCCAAATTCGAGAGACAATGCCAGAGAAAGCGCCGTGCAACCGAAGCTCAGAAACGGCATACTGGCAGCATATGTCAAATTTGAGATTTATATTTATAAGATTTATATTTATTTATAATTCCTTTATTGTCATTTCTCAGTACTCGCATACATTGAAATGAAATGTGTCCTCCGCATTTAGCCCTTCCGATACAGTAGGAGCAGCGGGCGGGGCCAACGCCAGCTGTTAGCTCAAGTCTATAACGTTTTACAACCTGAACCCAACAAGAGTCAAACAGACGTACAAAACACACTTATTTCTGTTAGGACAACAATACTTTTTTTTCCCCAAACTAAATTGAAATAAGGAAGTGAACGTAATCATTTTAATCGTTCTGCTGTTGCACTAAAATCTGTGACTGTGTGTGTGTGGATACTGTTCTTTGTGCTTATTTCACAGCTGCAAGCACGTGGTATTTATGGAGCTAGATAAATAACATATGTCAGCCACTGTTGTCTGTGGGTCACCGAGTTACCCTGACCTCACCTGTGTTTCTGTATGCGTGTGTTTGTGTATATGTGGCTGTTATTTGTGTGTGTGTGTGTGTGTGTGTGTGTGTGTATAGGTGTTCGATGCAGGTGACTACTCTCTGTTGTGTTCGGTGGCCATTGAGAACGACCAGGCGTGGACAGGAGGGGAGTTCATAGCAGCAGACAAAGTGATCATCTGGACTGAAGATGGTTGCAGCTACATCTACAAACTGCCTGCTAGGTACTCTGCCGGTGTGATGCACCTCACCTCCTGTGGCGAGCGGCGTTAACTGTTAGTATTAAGGAAAGAGAGCATTATTTAGTGTGTGGGTCATTTCTTGGTTTTTGTGTGTTCTCCAGCTGCCTCCCTGCCAGTGAGCATTTCCGTATTGACGTAGGAAAGACCAAGGAGGGCGCCGTCCCTCCTCTTGTCTACAGCATAGCCGACCGCTCCGACAAACAGGTAACGTGTAACCTCTTCTCCCTCCACCCATCACTCTATCCAGCCACCCGTCTATCTGTTCTGTCACACTCATTGTTTCAGAGAAAAGTCGTTTTCTCCGTTTTAGATTTTCTGTGTTGTAAGAAGCTTTACTGAAATAGTTGCAGCGCTAACGCACATCAGCGCTCTCTCGGCACGCCGTACACATGTCCGGTTGGGGACAGTACGACACAAAATACTGCGCAACGATTTCTTTGACTTCTCGTCGTCCATGCTGCTGTAATGACACCATCATTAAGAGGGTGTAAGACTGCAGTCCTGAAGGGGCTGTGGTTTCTGTGGTACACTGTTATGCCTTTATTAAAAATATGCTTATTGTAATAGCATTCATAGCACACGTGTGGAAGTGTTGAAAAATGGATGATACATGAATGTTTAAGCTTTTGGATTAGTTTAGAGCAATTAATAAAAATCTGCCCTAATGGAAAATGAATGTAAACAGTATTTTCTATAAGTGCTCTTGAATAATAAAATATAAATATAAATAAAAAATATAAAGAATATTAAGTAAAAAATATATATATATATATATATATATATATATATATATATATATAAAGAAGGTTAAAAATAAATATATTTATAAATACATGTATAAATAAAAATATAAAGAATAAAAAATAAATAAATAAATGTATAGATAAATGTATAAATATAAATAAATAAAAATACGTGCTCTTTTAAAAAACTGCTCTAATAATTCTATAAGGTGTAGGACTGTGGTCGGTTTATCAGTAGTTGGTCTATGTTTTTTTTTTTATTATTATTATTCAAAGTTGGACTTCAGGGCTGGCTAACAAAAGTGCACCAGGTCTCGTGCAGCATCGCAGAGGTTCCCGAATGCAAGTTCGGGTGTGTCGTGGGTTTTTGTGAAACCATACATCATTATTGCAATATACAGCTCAAAAGTTATTAATGAATTTTTTAACTTTCTGTCAGTATTTTGTACACAGTCATTTCCCAATACAGAGACAAATTATCCGCTAAAAAAATAATGTCTTTTAAAACCTTCCGTCAAAGGGAACCCCAGCTGTATCGTATGTGTAATTCAAAGCGTGAAAATATGTTTGTCAGACTTTTTAAATCTCTTGTAGGTAGTATTTGAATATCGAGGTCAGTCTGGCATTAAGCGTAGTTCCTAGTCATGCCACAAGTCTGTAATTCTCCTGTTAAAATTTAAATAAAAGGTCAGAATTTTCACTTTCCTTAGTCATGAGTTGCTAATAATTGAATTCGGTTTCATCTTCAGATGACGGGACCGAAACAGTTTACGTTTGTCCATCTCTGTGTGTAGTGGCAGCACATAACACACTTGACATCTTTTGAGCTTCCAGCTGGGGAGTAGAGATGTGGTTTACACAAATGAAAACATAAATCAATAAAACAGGTTGATATGTGGAGATTAGATTAAAAAAAAAGATCAATGCAAACACTTGAAAAACAGCACCCCACCAGGGGGCAGCATGATAAACTATTAGGTTGAGAAGTGTGCGATATGAATGATTACATGAACTGCAGATAACACCGACTCAAGAGTCTGAAACACCCTTTTTGAAAGATTTACTTTTTCCATTTACTTTGTCCTGCCTGTCCACGTGTACGTCAACAGATACCAGATATGGACGTGACACTTATTAAAATGGATTGACGTCCCAAATTTTAAGATATATTTAAGAAACACAGCAAATTTAGAAAACAAAAACAAACAAAAAAAGAAAAAAACCCATCAACCTTGTTGTATGTTCGCTGTTAATTGTGAATCCTTTGTTAATGTGCTTTTATATCTGAACCTGACTGTCGCAGTTGTGTGTGTTTATACTTTCATTCTGAGCCTTCGGTACTTTGTGTTGTGATGTGTGTATTAATTTGTTGTCTTATCGAAATTTATTTGTTTGTCTGTCACCTTCTGTTGTTTATTTCTGTTTCCCCTCTTTTGTTTTTCCTTTTCCTTTTTTTGGTCTGTCTGCTGATGCTCACCTCCCTCCCTCCCTCCCTCCCCGTCCCAACTCCCTTCAGATGGAGGGGGTAGGAGGCGAGGAGGAGGTGGCTATGGAGGTGATCTGTCTCCCTGCTAGCGGTTGCGACTTGGAGCTCTACACCCCAGAGTTGCTATGCCACCACCGGCCTCTAGAGGCACCAGTAAGCCCCACCCCCACCCCCCCAAAAAAGAAAAAAATACAAAGAGATGAGAAGCAGGAAGGAGATGGGGTTTCACTTCCTGACCCAAGCTGCAAAATAAAAGACAGTCACAAAAATAGGGTTCTAAGACTAATATGGTAGAATATTTGATAATAATTGTAAAAAAAAAAAATTAAGTATTTACTTAAATGGGGAAGGTAATGATTCACACTATGTTGTGTCTCCAAAAAAATCAAACCAGTTGTTTGTGGAAATAGCCAAAATGTCTAGAAAAGGATTTGCTGAGCCAGCTATGAAGGATTTATTTTCTGACCTTAAGATTTGGTTGGGGTTTGAAGTTTTCAGTGAAAGTAATGGGGGCGGTAAAGAGCAAAACGTAACATATTATTTTTATTTCCCTTGAAGTTGGATCTTGTTTTGAAACCAGAAGGTTTATTTCCCTGTAGGCACCTTGGTTTCAGTGGGGATCAGCTGGAATAGCTAATTTCCAACTAGAAAATGTAGTGCTGAATGTAGTTTTTTTAGGGGGGAGGGGGTCGACATTAGTTATGTCTTTTTACTTTTAAAATATATAACTGCACTTATAGAAATGTGGCTGATGTCAAGAAACCATACCATTAGCTAGAAAAGGCTGGACTGAAGGACAGCACAGAGGCTGATCATAGCAGCACAAGAACAGGCACCCAGCACCAGATTGGTTGAGGCAGGGATCTACCAAACCAGACAATACCTAAGATGCAGGCTGTGCAACGACGCCCCTGAGACAGTCCAGTACATAGCAGCAGGGGGTAAAATGCTAGCTGGGAAAGCATACACTGAAGGGCATAACCAAGTGGCTGGGATAGTATACAAGAATATCTGTTCTGAATGCAGACTGGAAGTCCGCAAGTCCAAATAGGTGACACCGCCAAAGGTGGTTGAGAATAGCAGAGCTAAGATCCTGTGGGACTTCAAGTTCCAGACTGACAAGCAGGTGCTGGTTAACCAACCAGACATTATGTTGGCCAACAAGGAACAGAAGACAGCCATAGGGATCGATGTCGTAATCCCGAGCGAGGGCAACATCAGGAAGAAAGAGCACGAGAAGCTAGAGAAATACCAAGGGCTGAGAGAACAACTAGATCGGATGTGGAAGGTGAAATCCACAGTAGTCCCAGTGGTAATGGGAGCACTAGGGGCTGTGATCCTTGTAATAAACTCCGTTGGTTTGTCATGAAATAAACAATGTTCACTCTTATTATGTGGCACTAACCAAAAAGCTTTACTGAATATCGTCAGCGCACTTACAGCAAACTCATTTACTCATCCCGCTTCTGCCTGCTTTGCGGCCAAGATCCTGCTTTACGTGGTGTCACAACACTGTCGCAACTAATGCAGTGTACACATACTACATTATGGGACAATGCCCAAACTGGGAGAGTGGCTCCAGCAGATTCCAGGAACAACATCTATGCTCTCTGTCCAGAAGAGTGAAGTCCTAGGAGCAGCTAAGATACTGCGCAGAACCCTCAAACTCCCAGGCCTCTGATAGAGGACCCGGGCTTGAGGAAGACACATACCACCCGAAAAAGAGTGAGTGGTAGTGGAAGATATATATACGTCATATTTAAGGCAGTGCAAGGGCCAGTGAATGGATGCCTTGGAGAGCTTACAGCTTGTTTGGTGTGCTTCCTTTCCTCGTTACCCTCCTTGCTTGATAAACCTGACTGGTTGACTGACAGAGAGAGATAGCCACTTCCCCCGACTCATTTTGACTCACCAGGCTCCATGCTGTCTTCCCACTAAAAAAAAGCTCCCACTCCAGCTCCAGAACCACCATTGTCCTTCCTCATCCCTCTTCATACTGGATGAAGATGCATGCAAAGTACCCCAGCTGCTTTTTACCATCCCCAAATGACCTGGCTGAATGTCCGAGAGGATGGTGAACCAAGTGTATTGCAGGAGGTTGTCCGGGTAGCGTAGCAGTCTATTCTGTTGCCTACCAACACAGGAATCGCCGAATCGAGTCCCTGTGTTACCTCCGGCTTGGTCGGGCGTCCCTGCAGACACAATTGGCCGGGTGGGAAGCCGGATGTGGGTATGTGTCCTGGTCACTGCACTAGCGCCTCCTCTGGTTGGTTGGGGCGCCTGTTTGGAGGGGAGGGAGGGGGAACCTACGTCCCCCCGCCGGTGAAACTCCTCACTGTCAGGTGAAAAGAAGCAGCTGGCGACTCCACATGTATCGGAGGAGGCATGTGGTAGTCTGCAGCCCTCCCCGGATCGGCAGAGGGGGTGGAGCAGCAACCATGATGGCTCAGAAGAATGGGGTGATTGGCCGGATACAATTGGGGAGAAAAGGGGGGGGGTGTATTGTAGGAGGTTAAAGGGAATGTACTGACAGTTTGGACTCCATGTGGTTGCTTATTTTAAACAGGCAGTTTTCACTTGGGGAGTATGTTCCTACAGTTACTACCTGCTGCCTGGAAGCCTCTTGTTTTCCAATAGGAGCACAAGCAACATAAACCAGACATTTAAGAGACACTAAAAGACAAGTAGATATTTTTCCCCCTTGAAATATTTCGTTACAAATTGCATCTAATTTTTTTCTGTCCAGCAAAATACAAATTACACAATACTCAAAAGTAATTAAATACATATTTGAAGTACATTTAATTGAAATACCACCCATCTCTGACAACCATCTATGAATTGAAATGTTCTTTTATTCCTTGGATTCTCTGAAATTGGTTAAATTTAAAAGACACTGTGTAGAAATCACAGCGAAGTAGAGACATACAGTTTCTCCCATTGACTACACGAGCGTGTGTCATTTATTTTTTTAAACACCCGCCCCTGAACGAACATGGCGCTCTTAAAGAGAGCGAGTCAACTTTCACCACAAATGAAAGGTTATGGTGAATTATGTCCATAAGTCCATTAAGTGTCCGCTACAACTGTAAGAATATACCGTAGCTCTACAAAAATATGGGTGTCCAGGTGGCGTAGCGGTCTATTCTGTTGCCTACCAACACGGGGATCACCAGTTCGAGTCCCCGTGTTACCTCCGGCTTGGTCGGGCATCCCTACAGACACAATTGGCCGTGTCTGCGGTTGGGAAGCCGGATGTGGGTATGTGTCCTGGTCGCTAGACTAGCGCCTCCTCTGGTTGGTTGGGGCGCCTGTTCGGGGGGGAACTGGGGGGGAATAGCGTGATCCTCCCACGTGCTACGTCCCCCTGGTGAAACTCCTCACTGTCAGGTGAAAAGACGCAGCTGGCGACTCCACGTGTATGGGAGGAGGCATGTGGTAGTCTGCAGCCCTCCCCGGATCGGCAGAGGGGGTGGCGCTGCGACCGGGACGGCTCGGAAGAGTGGGGTAATTAGCCAAGTACAGTTGGGGCGAAAACGGGTGGTGGGGAGAAATAAAGTGCAGTAAATGTCCTGACCTTCTACAGCTCACTACTTTTACCTGTATGGTAGTCCAAACCCATGTATTACACCAGGCCGGTTAAAACAAACAAAACAAACACAAAGGATGGTTTACATCTGGTCACCGTGACTTTGCTCTGTGTGGTTCTGCAGCCTTGCCTCATCAGTGGAGTTCTGTGTTTCCTACCACACACAAAAAAAAACAAAAACAAACTTTATGTGAGCGTTGCTGTGTTTGTTTTATTCCTTTGTTTTTATGTTTATGTGTTTGTTTGTGTGGTGAGTGTATAGCACAAAAAAAAGCTAATTTGGTGGCACTTTGCATCACACCCCAGACCATCTGGAGATCTGATCCTTATACAGTCTAGACGCCGCAGCCATCCCTTGCTTCACTAAACCACACTAAATGCTTAAAATGTCATTGAGGTGATGGGGGCCCATTCTCACAGACCTCAGCTTCCAGAAGCTACCATGCTATCCATCAGTACTACTATGTTGATGGATCTCCCCACAACCGGTCCTCCTGCTAACATCTCCAGGAAACAGGCTTCCTGTGGCCTAACTCACAACAGCTGTTGGTTGATGACTCTGTTGAAGGTCTTCATCCAAACCCTTGATGAGGTTCTTGTTAGGGCATCTTGTGAGCTTAGCTTGCCAAGTTATCTCCCCTCTCCAGCAGACAGGCAGAGAAATGGCTTCAGGTCATCATCTTTAATCAGATGCTTTTTCCTCTTGTGATATCAGATCTTCGGTCAGTTTATTGTGATCAACACAGGACACCATAATCACCAAAGGAGACTTCCTGTTAGCTTTAGAGGAGAAGCGTAGCAACAGTATTACAATAGAACCATCCATCCATTATCCAAGCCGCTCATCCCAATCGGGGTCGCGGGATGCTGGAGCCTATCCCAGCATTCATAAGGGCCCACACAGACAAATATTAAGTACTGGATGGTGGTAAAATATTCATGGGTCACGGTTCTTGGTCCTTGTAGCAGTCCTTGACAGCTCTTATACCTGCCCTGCCGTAGCATGATAGCTATTCTCCACTGCAAACCCACTTACTGACCTGGCCTTGGAGGTTCAGCTTCATACTTTGATATGTATACGCCCCCCTTCCCCCAAAAAAAAAAACCGGAAGAAAACCCCCAAATAAAGCAAAAAACAAAACAAACAACTCTGAGGGAAAAACTGACCCCAAAACAGGATGAAGGTATTGTTCCTGTGATTTAAGGCGTCATGACTACAACAGGAAATTACAGCCACGTACTCTTGCAGGTCAGTTCCATATTATGGCTGTGAAATTAATTTCCATAGCTCGTTACCATGAGTATACCATGGAGCTAATTAATATTGGTCTTCCTAGCTAGTTTTTCATTAGTGTTCTTTTTTCATTACATAGGTTTATTACCTTGTATAAGGCTTTACAGACGGTTCACACTAAAACCTGTTGTACATAAACTCCAAAATAGGGCGTCCGGGTAACGTAGCGGTCTAGTCCGTTACCTACCAACAGGGGGATCGGTGGTTCGAATCCCCGTGTTACCTCCGGATTGGTCGGGTGTCCCTACAGACACAATTGGCCGTGTCTGCGGGTGGGAAGCCGGATGTGGGTTTGTGTCCTGGTCGCTGCGCTAGCGCCTCCTCTGGTCGCTCGGGGCACCTGTCGGGAGGTTGAACTGGGGCGATTAGCGTGATCCTCTCACACGCTACGTCCCCCTGGTGAAACTCCTCACTGTCAGTTGAAGAAGCGGCTGGCGACTCCACATGTATCGGAGGAGGTATGTGGTATCGGCAGAGGGGGTGGAGCAGCGACCAGGACGGCTCGTCGGAAGAGTGGGGTAATTAGCCGTGTACAATTGGGGAGAAAATCCCCCCCCCCCTCAAAATTGTCTAGTCACAGTGAGTTTCCCCATATATTTATATTTCCTTATATCCAGAGTGATAGATCTGACAGGAGTGTCGGTCTGTCGCTCTCGATTTTGTCTGTGGTTTCCTTCAGTGGGTGGTTATTATAGCACTATTCACAGAGCTGTTGTTGTAAGCAAAAGGGAAACTAGTCTCTTGGAAAGTTGTAGCCATGGTCAAAATGTCCCTCACTGCAACTTCATCCTGAACTAACACAGAAGGACTAGATAAGTTCCCTTCTGGACGGGGCAACGGGGCAGTAAGCCATTTACTGTACATCTGCCAGCCAAGTTCTCCTTTTACAGATGTGTCTGTTCCATCATTACCTGAATACTGACCCCAGTATAGCCCCAGACATAGTTTAAAGGAGTCAGGTAGTATAAGTACATACAGTAATAACAAACTAACAGGAATAAACAAAACTACGCAGGTTGTAGAGGTAGTTATTATCAGTGCTTGGGGTTTCGGGTTTTCAGGCGTCGGCGTTGTCTGTGGTATTAATGCTATTTTTTCTTCGTATAAACTTTCCCTACTTTTCCAGCTCCTTATCTGCCCTCCTGTAACGCGGTTCTTCTTTGGTCGCCGGGAACCTTTCCATAAACTACTGATCCAAGGAGACTCGGCCGGGAGACTGTCCCTGTGGAGCATACCTGACATGTCACCTCTGCAACCACTGTCTTCTACCGCAGGTACGTCCGGTATACCTATTCTGTACACACACACACACACAAGGGTGGTATGTCTCAGATTTTTGTGACACAACCCAACGTCCGGATTCCTCATCTGTTTACCATTGTTTAATTTGTTGTTTATGAGGTTTTTAGAGGGTGTATGACGTCATATCCTGTGTATTGGTGTCAAAGAAAGTTGAATCAGTTCGTCTGGACACAACGTTTATTGAGAGAAACGTTTCATCACTCATCTAAGTGACCTCTTCAGTCTCAAATGACTGCAGGTATCCCCACCCTTATAAACAGTACAGTGGCATAACGACCCAAACCAACGATCAGTTTCATATGCAAATTACTGTGACCATTGACTAGAGTTTCAATGGTCACGTGTACTATTCACAGAGGATTGGGGAATAGTTGCAATCACAGCGTTGTAAAATGGCGACAGATGTACTCATAACCCCCCGGTTCAGGGATGGTCGTTCCCTCTTCACATAGATGGACTCTTTGACTCCCCGTTCAAACCAGCGTTCCTCCCTAACAAGGATTTTGGCAGCACGGTGGCCCAGTGTTTAGCGCTGTCGCCTCACAGCAAGAAGGTCCTGGGTTCGAATCCCGGGGTCGTCCAACCTTGGGGGTCATCCCAGGTTGTCCTCTGTGTGGAGTTTGGATGTTCTCCCAGTGTCTGTGATGGGTTTTCTCCAGGGGCTCCGGTTTCCTCCACCATCAACAAGACATGCATGTTAGGGTTAGTACTCCCGTCTGTGCCCCTGACCGAGGCATGGCAAGACGAACTGGAGTTGGTCCCTGGGTGCTGCAGCTGCCCACTGCTCCTAGCCACACAGCTAAGATGGGTTAAAAGTATATCATATATCACGATCGAAAGAGTGGCCACTGGCCTGTGAATGGGAGTAGACCGTGGAGTTCTGGCCTGACATGTTAGCTCTCCTGTGTTGTGTCATTCTCTTGGCCAACATCTCTTGGTCTAAGTAACCGGGAGTCCCCAGCTCCAGGTTCCTGGGAGTCACCATCACAGAGCACCTCTCCTAGGCCGACAACACCTCAGCAGTGGTGAGTAAGGCACAACACCTTTATTTTACAAGGAGGCTAAGGAGAGCCAACCTCCCCCAAAGCTGCTCTTCAACTTTTATAGATGCTCCATCGAGAGCATCCTAACAAACTGCGTGACAGCCTGGTACAGCAGCTGCACCCAAGCTGACAAAAAAGCCCCCCAGCATGTTGTGAAAACAGCACAGGACATGTTGGCACTGAGCTGTCATCACTAGAACATCTTCACAGCACTCGCGGTGTGAGGCGGGCTGAGATCATCATGAAGATGTTACACACCCGGGACCCCATGTCTTTCAGCTCCACCCATCAGGTAGGAGCTTCAGATCCATCCACACATACACAAAGAGACTGAAAAACAGCTTCTTTCCAAAAGCCGTGGCACTAATGAACTCAGACATCTCCTCAGTCCCGCGAGACTGGTGTGCTGCCACCATCAGGCGCGTGCAGTATTTACTCACATGTCACTTTAAGCCACTTCATACCTGTCCACTGCAACTGTACTGCATTTTTGCTGATGATGTTTTTGCACCTCGTACGTTGTACTGTATCATTAACTATATAGCATTTTATACCTCGTGTTGCTTTTGTATTGTTTAGACTCCATACTTTTTATTGCTGATATTTTATTTATCTTATCTCTTTTATGTATGCACCATTTTGAGGTTGACACAACTACAATTTCATTGTGCTTGCACAATGACAATAAAGTTCTTGAAGTTTCCCCAATGTACAAGTTGCAGCAATCCTCCTGGCACTTAATGGGGTACACTATATTTCTCTGTTTGTGCCGGGGGACCTGATCCTTGGGGTGGGGATCCGATCCTTGACATGTGTGGAGGGGGGATCCCCCCCCCCCCCCAACATGCCTCCTCCAATACATTTGGAGTTGCCAGCTGCTTCTTTTCACCTGACAGTGAGGAGTTTCACCAGGGGGACGTAGCACGTGGGAGGATCATGCTATTCCCCCCAGTTGTGTCCATAGGGACGTCCAGCCAAGCCGGAAGTAACACGGGGATTCGAACCGCCAATCCCCATGTTGGTAGGTGATGGAATAAACCGCCACGCTACCCAGACGCCCCTGGTGTAGTGTTTTTTGGGGTTTGAAAGCAACTGAGACACGGTGTTGGGAAAATACGCTTCTCAACTGTTCTGACACTCCCGCCACATACGGAGTCACCACTGCTTTACACTTAGACAGCTGTTGTCCTTCTCCTCTCTTCGATCAGCTGGTGCACCGTTTGGGCGCCCAGTTAGGATAACCACACTTAAGGGCCTGTTTAATGTGGGACTCCTCCCCTTCCCCGGCCGCTGTGTCAGTGGGGACGTTATCAGCTCGGTGGTACAGCGTCCTGACGACTCCTAGTTTGTGCTCCAGTGGACAATGAGAGTCAAACCATAAGTACTGATCAGCATGTGTTGGTTTGCGGTAAACATCAACAATCAAATGTCCCCCATCACCAATTGCAATTTCACAGTCTAAGAAGGCTAACCTGTCGTTTTTCACATCCTCCCTGGTGGGGGAAAAAATTATTTTTAATAAATTTGTTTCTAGTTTTTCCCCTTATCCCACCCAATTAACCCGATGGGGTCTGATGAATAACTCCCCTGGCTCACGTTTCCACAGGAAGGAGATAGGCGTAACACCAGCTTCCTTCAAACCCGTGTCGGCCGCTCTCGCTATTTTACACGCTGAAGCCTCGCATGGATCGCATTACCTTCAGGCCGCGAAGGGGGCGTACGGAGAATGCTTTCAGTTGCTTGGCTGCAGGCGTCCGGATGGGCCAGAGGGGTCACTGGAGAACGACGAGTCCCCGAACACTACATTGATCTACACCCACTATCCCTCGGGTGAGGGTGGCCTAATGAATGCCTGACCCCGTGGACGCTCTGGCCGTGACCGGTTACGGCGTCTCCCTGGTGAACTTGATGTGGTTGTCTACAGAGTTAATGTGGTCGTTGAAATGTGCTACATCCTGAGATTTAATTTTAACCCAGGTGTCATCCACAAATCTGAACCAATGGCTAGGTTGTGTCCCGGGATAGGACATCTGAGCCCTCTTTTCCACTTCCTCCATATACCAGTTGACCACTACGGGTGAGGCTGGTGAACCCAGAGCACACCCATGCCTCTGCCTACAGTACTGCCCCCTGTATGTGAAGTACATGGACTGAGGACACAGCTTCAGGAGCAGACATGCTTGGTCAGTGTTAAAGGTGGTCCTATTGCTAAGGGTGGGGTCGTTTTGTAATTTCATACGGACCACCTCCACTGCTTCATCAACAGGGAAACACATGAAGAGAGACTTAGCATTGTTTCATCCCCCTCCATTATGATGCCCTTCACCTTGTGCACAAAATCCATAGTGTTGGGGCATCCGGGTGGCGTGGCGGTCTGTTCCGTTGCCTACCAACGCGGGGATCACCGGTTCGAATCCCCGTGTTACCTCCGGCTTGGTCGGGCATCCCTACAGATACCATTGGCCGTGTCTGCAGGTGAGAAGCCGGATGTGGGTATGTGTCTTGGTCACTGCGCTTGCGCTTCCTCTGGTCGGTTGGGGTACCTGTTCAGGGGGGAGGGTGAACTGGGGGGAATAGCGTGATCCTCCCATGTGCTACGTCCCCCTGGCAAAACTCCTCATTGTCAGGCAAAAAGAAGCAGTTGGGGACTCCACATATATTGGAGGAGGCATGTGGTCTGCAGCCCTCTCCGGATCAGCAGAGGGGGTGGAGCAGCGACTGGGACAGCTCGGAAGAGTGGGGTGATTGGCCGGATACAGTTGGGGAGAAAGCAGCACGCTGGCACAGTGGTTAGCACGGTCACCTCACAGCAAGAAAATCCTGGATTCGAGCCCCGGGGTAGTCCAACCTTGGGGGTCGTCCCGGGTCGTCCTCTGTGTGGAGTTTGCATGTTCTTCCCGTGTCTGTGTGGGTTTCCTCCGGGTGCTCCGGTTTCCTCCCACAGTCCAAAGACCTGTAGGTCAGGTGAACCGGCCTTACTATTGCCCCTAGGTGTGAATGTGTGTGTGTGTGTGTGTCGGCCCTGGGATGGACTGGCGGGCTGTCCAGGGTGTCTCCCCGTCTGCCACCCAGTGACTGCTGGGATAGGCTCCAGCATTCCCGCGACCCTGACAGCGGGATAAGTGGTTTGGATAATGGATGGATGGATGGATGGATGGGGAGAAAAAAAAGGGGGAGGTCCATAGTGTTCTGAATGTGATGTTCATTCTGTATTGGTAATTGTGAGCCAATTAAGATTGCAAATACAAGGAATGTGGCTCGATGGGATACCTAACAATTTCCACCTACACAAGTCGGTAAAGAGAACGAGGGAATGATGAGTATCTTCCTGTACAGTATGCAGTGTGTTTATAGAAGGTTCAAATGGTCACTTGTGTACTTGCGTAGGAAATAAGTGTGTAACTCTGCACCTGTTTTGAGCTTGTGTCCGTCTGCCATGCAATTTTACAAAAATGCCAGAAAGTTTGCGTGAGGAGTGGGGCAGAGGATGAGGGTTTGGGGCTCTTGTAAGGTAAATCGTTCCTGTTCACAAAGGCCTCGCCAAGAAAACCCCTCATGCACTTTTCAACCCTCTAGAGCAGTGGTTCTCAACCTTTTTGGGGTCCTGGACCCCCTGCGTATTTTTGATCTACCCTGAGGACCCCTCCACCTGATCTTGGGGGAGGGGGGTTGCAATTTGTAGAAACAGTAGAAACTGCATTTTAAATTGCGTTATAGCATTTATTCACTCTTTGGGGCAAAAATAAGAGCTTTCAGTTGTAACTTAGATATAGTTAACAAAACAGAATTCTTATGCAGTAACTTTCAGATATATGTAACAAAACAGAATATGTATTCAGTAACTTTCAGATATATGTAACAAAACAGAATTCTTATGCAGTAACTTTCAGATATATGTAACAAAACAGAATATGTGTTCAGTAACTTTCAGATATATGTAACAAAACAGAATATGTATTCAGTAACTTTCAGATATATGTAACAACACAGAATATGTATTCAGTAACTTTAAGATATATGTAACAACAGAATTTTTATGCAGTAACTTTTAACAATGCAAACGGGAGCGAGATCTCTTATTAAAATACAATAAATTACACTTGTGAAACAGATGTAATTAGAGAAAAAAGTCCCGTTACCCTTTATAGTTTAGGTAGATAAAGGTCTCAGTCACATTTGAGTAAAATAATCCTATTTCTATAAATGTCATAGGATCTTTTTTTTAAAGATATTTTATTTTCACGGACCCCTTGCAATTACACCACGGACCACTAGGGGTCCGCGGACCCCCGGTTGAGAAACACTGCTCTAGATGGTGGTTTGAGCCAGACTTTGTGAGGTGAATGCCAGCACCGTCTCAGCTGGTTTAAACTACTGACAATATGAAGGGTGTGATTTAAGTTCATGAGTGAATAACACGGCATAGAAACATAAAGCTAAAAAAAAAAGTAGCGCTGAGTTGCTCTGTCAAACTGAGGCGTGCAGTGGATGTGAAATTTGTATAGACAGCGACATCGTGTGGCTCAAAAAAGTTATGGCACTGTACAGAAATATACAGTTTGCAGAATGGCCATCTAGTGGTCAAATTGTGTCATGACATTTTCAAATAATCGTTTTTACCTGTAATTTGTATTTCCCCTTTGATTCTTCAACATGGCGTCAACATTAAAACATAATTACAAGGTAAAAAAGGAACAAAAACAGACTAAATGTTACTCGGCTCCTTGGTTAATCGTGTAAATATCAGGACACCAATGTAGATGTAACAACCATTTACAGACCCATTACTTAAGATTTTACTCTGAATTAACAAATTAGAGTCTGTGTCCAGTTTTTATCAATCAGACTTTATACAAGCACATATAAATACACAGTTACCCTAAAGAAAAGAAATCCGTTATTTGAGGTTAGTACATTGAATATGATATATGGAATAAAAATGCAAATTACCCCATGTCAATTGTTTCCAGTTTTTTGGGGGATGGTCATTGTTTTGTCTGGGGCAAGTGATTTTTTTTCATCTAAGTTGTGTTATAAATGGCAAATATCACCAGATTTACACAGAACAGTGCTTGGTAAATTGTGCTTGATCAAACGTAACACCAAGATTTTTAGCTGCCACACTTTGTGAGCTCACAGAGTTTTTGAGCGTTACTGTTACTTGATTGAATTAGTGCCTGCAAGACGAGCAACCATCTCTTTCCTGTTTTTTTTTTCTCTCCCTGTGTTTTCCCATAGAGCTCCAGGTGTCATCTACCATCAGCCTGCAGGAGGCGTTTGATAAGTTGACCCCTCTGTCTGCAGGGATCATTGACCAACTCAGTGTTACATCAGGGGGAAATGAACCCATTAAGGTTTGGATCTAAATCCTCAGTCCTGCATCTCAGAACAGTGTATAAAACTTGAAAATTGTATAAATCTTGGGGGCTTCTGGGTGGCGTGGTGGTCGATTCCGTTGCCTACCAGCACGGGGATCGCCGGTTCAAATCCCCATGTTGCCTCCGGCTTGGTCGGGTGTGTGTCGACCCTGTGATGGCCTGGCGGTCTGTCCAGGTTGTCTCCCCACCTGCCGCCCGCTGAGATAGGCTCCAGCATCCCAGTGACCCTCAGTACAATAAGCGGTTTGTATAATGGATGGATGGGTGGATTATTGAGCATGCATAAAGATATCGCTTAGCACTTTAATCACTGTGTACTTTGTACTGTCTCTCTCCACTGAAAAGAAAAAGTATAAAACTAGAATTCTCACACAGATTTCCCCTCTTCTGTAGGTGACAGCCAGTGTGTACATCCCCTCCCAGGGCAGGCTGGTGTGTGGGAGAGAAGATGGCAGCATCATCCTGGTCCCCGCTACACAGACTGCAATAGTGCAACTACTGCAGGGGGAACACATGCTGAGAAGAGGTGAGAGAGAAACGAAGAGAAAGACAGAAGATCAGTAATGGAAGGGTGGGTCTATGGTTTTCGATGGAAGGATGGATGGAGGATGGATGGAAGGTTTTGATAGGTGGATGGCGCGTGTGGTAAAGCCACAAGGGACACATCAGTTAACATTTAAAGGGAAAATTTGTTGATTTTTCCACCTTATCTCTGTCTGTGTGCAACAGGGATAGCATACAAACAACACCTCTAGTTTCCCCATCATTTCTGTATCTTAGGGACGGCAGTTAAACAGGGTTTTTTTTGTCCACCAAGTGACGTATCGTGACGTCAGTCGACTGCCGAGTTCAGTTTGGGTGTCTAATCTCTGCTCTGATTACATTACAGTCATTTAGCCGACGCTTTTATCCATAGCGACTTACAATAAGTGCATTTAACGTAAGAAATCAGGAGAACTGCTAGTCATCAGAGGTCATAAGTGCATCTAAACAAGCATCTAAGAGCAAAACCAGTGCTAAAGTAAAAGCGCAAGAAAGAGTTTTTTTTTTTAAATGAGTGAATACAATAAGTGCTAAGAACAAGTAACGGGGTAGTAGTTCTTGAAGAGGTGAGTTTTCAACCTGCGCCGAAAGATGGGCAGCAACTCCGCTGTCCTGACATCAGTGGGGAGTTCAGTCCACCACTGTGGGGCCAGGACAGAAAAGAGCCGTGACCGGGACGGTCCGCAGCAAGGGCCTCTGAGCGACGGGGCAACCGGGCGTCCCGAGGCAGCAGAGCGAAGCGGTCGGGCGGGGGGTAGGGCTTGACCATGGCCTGGAGATAGGAAGGAGCTGTTCCTTTCACTGCCTGGTAGGCTAGCACCAGAGTCTTAAACTGGATGCGAGCAGCTACTGGGAGTCAGTGTAGGGACATGAGAAGGGGAGTTGTGTGGGAGAACTTAGAGCGGTTGAAAACCAGACGAGCTGCAGCTTTCTGAACAAGCTCCAGAGGTCTGATGGCCGACGCCGGGGCGCCAGCAAGGAGGGAGTTGCAGTAGTCCAGCCGGGAGATGATCTGCTCTGAACATGCTATTCAGTAGAACACATCTTCTGCTTATGGCTAAGCTACGTTTCCAGTGGTGGAAATGACGTCCCACCGCACTCACACAGAGGATTTGATGGAAAACAATAGAGAGGCTTGTACACAATACATTGTGTTAGGTGTAGGTGCTACGGGAAACACTCTGTCTCTCCGTCAGTACAGTACACAGAGAGGTTGTTATGACTTCATCTGACTTCATAACACATCAGTTATTTGATCAGTTCAGTTGATTACACATGCACAGAATCTTCTGCGAAATGTTCCTTTAAACATTATCAACCTGCAAAACCAAGCACATTGCTCTTAATCTGAATTCACAATCCAGTTTCTGATAATGCATTCCTACATCCATTCCTACATTCATTCCTACATTCATTCCTGCATCCATTCCTACATCCATTCCTACATTCATTCCTACATCCATTCCTATATCCATTCCTACATTCATTCCTCCATTCATTCCTGCATCCATTCCTACATCCATTCCTACATCCATTCCTACATCCATTCCTACATCCATTCCTACATTCATTCCTACATTCATTCCTACATCCATTCCTACATTCATTCCTACATTCATTCCTGCATCCATTCCTACATCCATTCCTACATTCATTCCTACATCCATTCCTATATCCATTCCTACATTCATTCCTCCATTCATTCCTGCATCCATTCCTACATCCATTCCTACATCCATTCCTACATTCATTCCTACATCCATTCCTATATCCATTCCTACATTCATTCCTCCATTCATTCCTGCATCCATTCCTACATCCATTCCTAAATTCATTCCTACATTCATTCCTGCATCCATTCCTACATCCATTCCTACATTCATTCCTGCATCCATTCCTACATTCATTCCTACATTCATTCCTGCATCCATTCCTACATCCATTCCTACATTCATTCCTGCATCCATTCCTACATCCATTCCTACATTCATTCCTGCATCCATTCCTACATTCATTCCTACATTCATTCCTGCATCCATTCCTACAGCCATTCCTACATTCATTCCTGCATCCATTCCTAGATTCATTCCTACATTCATTCCTGCATCCATTCCTACAGTCATTTCTACATTCATTCCTGCATCCATTCCTACATCCTTATTTTGGTGTCAAATGTCTTTTTTTTCGCCCACAAAAAACTTCAGAGCCCCTTTAGTTTCTTTTGGCAAACTCTCTTTCCTGTCTGTCTGTCTGTCTGTCTGTCTGTCTGTCTGTCTGTCTGTCTGTGCTTGTTTGTGTGTCTGTCCGTCAGTCTGTCTGTGTCTGTTTGTCAGTCTGTCAGTCTGTCTGTGTCTGTTTGTCGGTCTGTCAGTCTGTCTGTGTCTGTCAGTCAGTCTGTCTCTGTCTGGCTATCTCTGTCTGTTTGTCTCTATGCTGTCTGTCTGTCTGTCTGTTTGTCTGTCTGTCTGTCTACTTGTCTATCTGTCTCTGTATCTGTCTGTCTGTGTTTCTGTCTGTCTGTCTCTCTGTCTCTATCAGTCTGTCTGTCTCTCATCTCTCTTTCCCTGTGTCTCTCTGTCAATCTGTCTCTTTGTCTGTCTCTCTGTCACTCTGTCTGTCTGTCTCTCTGTTTCCCTGTCTGTGTGTCTGTCTGTCTATATGTCTGTCTGTCTGCCTCTGTCAGTCTCTCTCTCATCTCTCTTTCCCTGTCTGTCAATCTGTCTGTCTCTCTCTCGTTCTGTCTGTCTCTTTGTCACTGTCTGTCTGTCTGTCTCTCTGTTTCCCTGTCTGTGTGTCTGTCTGTCTGTGTGTGTGTCTGTCGGTCTGTCTCCCTCCTCTCTGTCGTCTCTCTCTTATAATCAACCAGTTATGTGCCTCCTCTTCACCAGGCTGGCCTCCTCATCGTACGCTGCGTGGGCACCGGAACAAGGTGACGTGTGTTCTGTACCCGTACCAGATCTCTCCCCGCTATGACCAGCGCTCCCTGGTGTCTGGAGGAGTGGACTTCTCCGTCATCGTCTGGGACATTTTCACTGGAGAGATGAAGCACATCTTCTGTGTCCACGGCGGGGAGATCACCCAGCTCATCGTGCCGCCTGAGAACTGTAGTGTGAGTACGGCTCTGCTCACCCTGACACACAACAGTAGTGCTTCACTCATCCATTGTCCCACAGCACCTCGGGCCTGTTGCTTTAGTTCTTTCTCAGTTTAATTGTGGACCTGTGTGTGTGTGTGTGTTTGTTTACATGTGTATTTGTCTGTATTTGTGTGACAAGTGCAAGCACACACACATTTGAACAGGCACACATGCTTTTGTGCACACACACAAACATGCACACATACACACACACATGCAGAAACATACTTTAGCGGTTAGGTAGCAGTAAGCAGTAGTAGCTGGGCTGTTGTGTGGCATTTAACAGTCGTTATCCATCATTATACACAGTGGGGACTCCCAGACAAACACACACACACACACACACACACACACAGTTTGGTCTACGTGTGGCACAGTGAACCTGGGAAGGCAGGTTGCAGTACTTACAGCAGGAGACCCAGCACATGCCAACCAGTGTGTGTGTGTGTGTGTTTATATGTGTATATTTGTGTGACACGTGCAAGCACACACATTTGGGCAGGTACACATGCTTTCGTGCACACCATGAAAACACACACACACACACTGTAGGGATTAGGTAGCAGTAAGCAGTAATAGCTGGGTTGATTGTATGACATTTACCAATCATTATCTGTGATTATACACAGTTGGGACTCCTGGACACACACACACACACACACACACACACACACACACACACACACACACACACACACAAACATTAGGCGCATGTGTATCCGTAAGTGTTGGGTCATTGTGTTAGTCTGTGTTGTAATTGTGTGTGTTTTAAATTATTTGTCTATCAGTGTTATGTGTGTGTGTGTGTGTGTGTGTGTGTGTGTGTGTGTGTGTGTGTTTGTGTCTTTCTGTCTGTGTCTGTGTCTGTATGAATACTTTGTTACAATGTTACAATTTCATTTAGCAGACACATTTACCCAAAGTGACGTACATCTGAGAGTTAATACAACACAAACAAGGATCTAGTCAGGAGGCGACAACACAAGTTAAGTGCCAAAAAACTAGGTTCAAGGGAGTCCAGGTAGTGTGGGGGTCTGTTCCGTTGCCTACCAACACGGGGCTCGCCAGTTCGAATCCCCGTGTTACCTCCGGCTTGGTCGGGCGTCCCTACAGACACAATCGGCCGTGCATGCGGGTGGGAAGCCGGATGTGGGTATGTGTCCTGGTCGCTGCACTAGCGCCCACTCTGGTCGGTCGGGGCACCTGTTCGTGGGGGGGGGACTGGGGGGAATAGCATGATCCTCCCATGTGCTGGCGACTCCACATGTGTCGGAGGAGGCATGTGGTGGTCTGCAGCCCTCCCCGGGTCAGCAGAGGGGGTGGAGCAGTGACCGGGACAGCTCGAGAGAGTGGGTTAATTGGCCGGATACAATTTTTAATACTAATCCCATCAGGTGTGGAGGTGTTGTTGAAAGAGCTGGGTCTTCGGCTTCTTCTTAAAGATGGAGAGGGACTCAGTGGATCAAATGGAGTTTGGCAACCTGATCCCCCACCGGGGAACTACAGGAGAGAGGAGTCTGGCTAGTGACTTAGGGCCCCGTGGTGGTGGAAGTGACTTAGGGCCCCGTGGTGGTGGAAGTGACTTAGGGCCCTGTGGTGGTGGAAGTGACTTAGGGCCCCGTGGTGGCGGAAGTGCCAGGTACCTTTCACTGGCAGAGCATAGTGAGCAGGCTGAGGGTCGACCTGAAAGAGGGGGTTCAGGTAGGCAAGAGCCATTTTAATGATGCGCTCACTTTGTGTGTGTGTGTGTGTGTGTGTGTGTGTGTGTGTGTGTGTGTGTGTGTGTGTGTGTGTGTGTGTGTGTGTGTGTGTGTGTCTCTGGTGTGGATGTATGTATGGCATTTAGTTTGATGAACATGTTGGGGGGGGGGGGACTGCAGTGTTTTGCAGCCGACATTAAGAAAATGTTATGAGTGGTAATGTCTCTGCTGTTGCTATGGTAATAACATTATCATGATATTGTGTTGGCGGGGTCAGATATATTTGAGTCCTCCCTCCATCTCTGTCTCTCTCTGTCCATTTCCCTCACTCTCTTTTATTGTCAAACAGATACACACAGCTTCTCCATTCATTAAAATGAAGGTACCGACAAAACAAAGCATTTTTTTTACCCCACTGACACCGAGATGAGATGTTAGGGAGGGCTAAACTCCTTGTTGCCACAGTGGCAGGATTAATGGCATTGTGTTGTTAGGGTCAGAGAAGGTTAGGTTGACCTATCGCGGGCCGGCCCTCATTACCAGACCCAAACCCAAATGTCAGTTTGTTTGAAGGCTACGTAACCACAACTCTTGTCTTTTTCTTGTCTTGTCTTTGGGCGGCACGGTGGTTAGCACTGTTGCCTCACAGCAAGAAGGTCCTGGGTTCGAACCCCGGGCTTGTCCAACATTGGTGGGAGTCGTCCCAGGTCCTTTCTGTGTGGAGTTTGCATGTTCTCCCCATGTCTGCGGTGGTTTTCCTTCGGGTGCTCCGGTTTCCTCCCACAGTCCAAAGACATGCATGTTTGGGTTAATACTCCTGGCCTGTGCCCCTGAGCAAGGCAATGGAAAGCAGAACTGGAGTTGCTCCCCGGGCGCTGCAGCTGTCCACTGCTCCTAGCTACACAGCTAGGATGGGTTAATAAAGTACTCAGCAGGGGGTGATACGATTATTAGCCTTGCAGTCAAAACCACCCAAGAGGGGCATCCAGGTAGCATAGCAGTCTATTCCGTTGCCTACCAACATGGGGATCGCTGGTTCGAATCCCCGTGTTACCTCCAGCTTGGTCGGGCGCCCCTCCAAACGCAATTGGCCGTGTCTCCAGGTGGGAAGCTGGATGTGGATATGTGTCCTGGGCCCTACACTAGCGCCTCCTCTGGTCAGTCGGGGTGCCTGTTCGAGGGGGGGGGGACTGGGGTGAATAGCGTGATCCTCCCATGCGCTACGTCCCCCTGGTGAAACTCCTCACTGTCAGGTGAAAAGAAGCGGCTGGCGACTCCACGTGTATCAGAGGAGGCATGTGGTAGTCGTCAGCCCTCCCCGGATTGGCAGAGAGGGTGGGGCAGCGACCGGGACGGCTCGGAAGAGTGGGGTAATTGGCCAAGTACAGTTGGGGAGAAAATGCCCCCCCCCCCAAAAAAAAACAAAAACAAAATACCACCCAAGGCGAGACCAAGACTTGAAGGTGGCGAGGTCGACTTAAGACCAGTGGGGTCACACCTTCTGTAACGACTCCTGTAAACACTGTGACCCCCCCCCCCCCCATTAAGGAAGGAACGATTCTAGTTTTCGGATGTTTCGCAGGCATAAATCAATAATGAGAATAATAAATAGAAGTAAAACCAGATTTGATTGCACTTCATCCATCTCCTCAGAGGAATTTTTAATATTCGTTTCAAAAAATAAGGAGAAGCAAATTAAAACCTGTACTCGAGTGGTCTTGACAAATTATCACGAGTCCACACTGTCCGACATCAAGTCACTTCTCAGTCGTCATGCTGTGAAGTCTTAAAATGAGACCCGAGACCTTCAAAACGCATCTCCAGACTGGATTTCAGACAGAAATCTATACTCGATTACGACAGCCCATGTGACATCCCTTTGTGCTGGGGAAAGGGAGGATGGGTTAACATGGATTAATTATCTGGACTGTTAGGAGTCTGTGTCTCTCTCAGACTGTGCTGTCTGTCCATCGCTCTCTGTGTCTCATTATCGCCCTCTCTCTTTGTCTGGTTAAGTGAGGATTTTTACTGAGAAACACAAGTCTCAATAACCATGAGCAACTTTCTTCATCTGATTCACCCTCCTCTTTCTCCATCTCTGTCTGTCTGCCTCTGTCTCTTTCTGTCTGGTGCTGTCTTTCGGCGTCTTCCTGTCTGTCTCGCCTGGTCTCCGTCT
>NC_079222.1:7382424-7439470 GCF_029633865.1 Lampris incognitus
AATGAGGGTAGGATGGAGCAGGAGATTGACAGGCGGATTGGTGCAGCATCCAGCAGTAATGCGGACGTTGTACCGGACCGTTGTGGTGAAGAAGGAGCTGAGCTGGAGGCAAAACTCTCAGTTTACCAGTCAGTCTTCGTTCCAACCCTCACCTCTGGTCATGAGCTTTGGGTAGTGACCGAAAGGGTGAGATCGCGGATACAAGCGGCTGAAATGAGTTTCCTCCGTAGGGTGTCTGGCTCAGCCTTAGAGATAGGGTGAGGAGCATCTGGAGGGAGCTGGACGGTGTTGCAGTGGAGAGGGACATTTGGAGCCCCCTATTTAGCTTGCGGCTACTGTGACCGACCCCGGAGAAGCGGCTGATGATAATGATGTGAGATGAGATGAGATGAGATGAGATATTCAGCCTGCAGCATAGTAGTGCAGTTGCCTCACAGTAAGAAGGTTCTGGTTTGAGCCTGAGGTAGTCCAACCTTGGTGGGGTCGTCCCGGGTCGTCCTCTGTGTGGAGTTTGCATGTTCTCCCCGTGTCTGCATGTGTTTCCTTCGGGGCTTCAGTTTCCTCCCACAGTCCAAAGACATGTAGGTCAGGTGATTCGGCCGTACTAAGTTGTCCCTAAGTGTAAATTTTGTGTGTGATGTGTGTGAGTGTGTGTGTGTGTATGGCAATTAGGGCTGTGCAATATGACCAAAATCTGATATCACGATACAGGTTGTTCATATCACCATAACGATACATGTCACAATGTGTCACGTTTTCTGTAAATTCAGTGAATAAATAGTTTATCTAGAGTGACCTCACGGAGAGGCCTACCTCTTGCGTAGGTGGTGAAAGAGGCCAGCGGTGTTTGAGTCTGTTGTGGGGGCGGCGTGCGGCCTATTTTGCAAAGTACGGTTTTCTGGTCCGTGTTTGGCTTTTCACACCCAAACACGTCCACACGGTAGAAGTAGCCCCTCTTTCAGATACAAGCCCCTCCTTTTGCCCCGGCCGGTCGGAGTCCTTCTGGTCGTAGTTGCCCGTTCTGCCTTACCTTCACTGTCCTCCATGTTTGTTTGTACTGCCTTCATGCAAATTTTCAACCTGCGTCTGTGCTGCACACACACATGCATGCATGCATGCACACACACACTGTTAAACTCACACTAGGGTTTCCTGTACTTGCCTGGAAAAGTGTGGAAATGTTGCGCGTATGTGTGTGTGTGTGTGTTTAAAAAGCCCCGGTCTGTTGTTAAAAAGCCTAATGGGTTTTTGATGGCAGTACAGGAGTAAAAGCAAAACCAGCAGTAAGGGGTGATCACAGATACACAGCGTGGATGAATAAAAGATGAAGTAGAGAGAGAGAGAGACAAGGGCAGGGGGCAGAGAGAGTAAAAGTGCTTTTTCTGCACAATTGAGCCATGAATGAAAACATCTGAGGGACACACAGATGGACAAAAGACAGGAAGGAGCAGAAAGAGAGAGGCCAGTAGAGAGAGAGAGAGTAAAATGGTGAATGGGCTGCCTTTATATAGCGCTTCTCGAGTCAAAACACTTGACAGTGTACGCCTCACATTCAAGTCAAGTCAGGTCAGTTGTATTTGTATAGCCTGACATCCATCCATCCATTATCCATCCATCCATTATCCATCCATCCATTATCCAAACCGCGTATCCTTACTCAGAGGGTCGCGGGGGATGCTGGAGCCTATCCCAGCAGTCACTGGGCGGCAGGTGGGGGAGACACCCTGGACAGGCCGCCAGGCCATCACAGGGTTAGAGTTAGTACGGCCGGTTCACCTGACCTACAGGTCTTTGGACTGTGGGAGGAAACCGGAGCCCCCGGAGGAAACCCACACAGACACGGGGAGAACATGCAAACTCCACACAGGACGACCCGGGACGACCCCCAAGGTTGGACTACCCCGGGGCTCGAACCCAGGACCTTCTTGCTGTGAGGCGACCGCGGTAACCACTGCACCACCATGCTGCCTCGCATCGGATGAGGAACAACTCCCTAAAAAACCCTTTAGCAGGGAGGAAAAACAGGAAGAAGCCTCGGGGAGAGCAGCAGAGGAGGGATCTCTGTCCCAAGACGCACAAAGTGCAATGGATGTTGTGTTTACACAATGTACAGAACACAACATTGAAAGAGGGTGAGAGAAATATGGCGGAGGGCCGCCATGCGGCACCAACCTGCTCATCAGGAGCTGTTAGGGGTTCAGTGCCTTGCTCAAGGACACTTTCACACACTCTGTGGAGGAGCCGGGACCGAAACAGGAACCTTCCGATGGCTAGTTGACAACGCTGTACCTCCTGAGCTATGCTGCCCTCTAGAGAGAGAGAGAGAGAGAGAGAGAGGAGGATGAGTGATGGTGGACAGAGATGGAGAGAAATTGATGATGTGTGGGCGAGAGAATGCAGCGAGAGAGGAAGAGAACGAGGCGAAGATAGTTCAAGTGATTTTCCAAGACAAGTACACCGTCTCTCATTCCTCTGTGCTCATATGTAATAACACAGAGGGAGAGAGAGGAAGGACAGAGGTTAGGGGTGAGTAAAGGGAGAGATGGAGAGAACAGAGGATGAAGACGGAGTTGGACAGATTTCCTCTGGGGTTGAGGACTGAGTTTAAAATGGCTGCTATTAGTGCAGCCGGGACTGATGGGATGCTCGGTGTAGGAAGGCTCAGTAAGCTGTAGTGTAGAGGTCACTGAAACCACTGATGATCTGTCATCCTCTCTCTCTCTCCTCTCTCTCTCTCTCTCTCACTCTCTCTCTCTCTCTCTCTCTCTCTCTCTCTCTCTCTCTCTCTCTTGCTCTCTCTCTCACTTGCTCTCTCTCACTCTAGCTCTCTCTATCTCTCTTGCTCTCTCTCTCACTTGCTCTCTCTCACTCTAGCTCTCTCTATCTCTCTTGCTCTCACTCTCGTTCTCTCTATCTCCATCTCTCTTGCTCTCACTTTTACTCTCTCTATCTCCACCTCCATCTCTCTCGCTCTCTCTATCTCTCTCGCTCTCTCTTGCTCTCGCTCTATCTCTGTCTTTCTTGCTCACTCTTGCTCTCACTCGCTCTATCTCTCTATCTCTATTGTGATCTCTCGCTCTCGCTCTCACTCTTTCTCTCCCTCTCTATCTCTTGCTCTCCATCTCTCGCTCTCTCACTCTAGTGCTCTCTCTCTCTTGCTCTCACTCTTGTCTCTCTCTCACTCTCTCGCTCTCGCTCTCTCGCTCTCTCTCACTCTAGCTCTCTCTATCTCTCTTGCTCTCACTCTCGTTCTCTCTATCTCCATCTCTCTCGCTCTCGCTCTTGCTCTCTCTATCTCTCTTGCTCTCACTTTTGCTCTCTCTATCTCCACCTCCATCTCTCTCGCTCTCTATCTCTCTCGCTCTCTCTTGCTCTCGCTCTCTCTGTCTTTCTTGCTCACTCTTGCTCTCACTCGCTCTATCTCTCTCTATCTCTGTATTGTGATCTCTCGCTCTCACTCTTTCTCGCTCTCTCTATCTCTTGCTCTCTCACTCTTGCTCTCTCTCTCACTCTCACTCTTATCTCTCTCTCTGTCTCTCAGCCCTCAATATCTTCACACTATCTCTCTCTGTCTCTCCCTCTTTTCCTCATTACATCCACAGTTGGAGAATCTTACAGCGATCAAAAGCTCACTAAAGCTCTTATTTGGCAACATCTGGATCAGTCACATCTCTAACTGATCCAGATGTTGTCTGCAATATAGTGTGCAGGCCTTACTCCTTCATTCTAGTTGTTGTGTTCTTTTGTTTATTTTTAATCTGGTATCACGGCCCAAAAGCACAGAGAAACCTCTGAGAGCTTGTCGAGGGATGTGGAAATGCCGAGAATCCAAAGGTGTTGTGAGGACGTTTGTGGCGGGGGCTGTTTTTTCGGAGTCGGTGTGAAGCTTCATGGACTAAATGTGAGGTCATGGTTGTTTTTTAAGGTGTGAAATTTTCAGACAAAAAAAAAACAAAACAAAAAAACACCCTCGCTGCACAAAGACCTTCAGTCAGAGATAAGAGAATCCTGCAAACCAGAAAAGACACACACACACACCACACACACTACACACACACACACACCACACACACACACACACACACACACACACACACACACACACACTACACTAGTTGTCTTCCTGGTCAGATTGTTGGCTGGAGACTCAGACCAATTAAACCTCTGCTGGAGACAACAAAAGGTCATTGTGTGTGTGTGTGTGTGTGTGTGTGTGTGTGTGTGTGTGTGTGTGTGTGTGTGTGTGTGTGTGTGTGTGTGTGGTTGACCTGAGACCAGATTTAAAGGGAGAATCAACTCATTTTGTGTACAGACATTTATCATGACTGGATGTGGATCTAGTGCTTGAAAAGACGGACATCATTTAATCATCCGTCCTTCCGTCCCTCTCCTCCCTGTCCTCCCTCTCCCCCCTCTCCTCCCTGTCCTCCCTCTCTTCCCTCTTCCCCCTGTCCTCCCTCTCCTCCCATCTCCTCTGCAGTTACAGTTGGGATTTGAGTTGTTCTCATTTCTCTCTTTCATTGTGCATGTGTTTGTATATACATACCGATCAGCCAAAACATTAAAACCACTGACAGGTCAGTGGTTAACACTGATCATATGGTTACCATGGCACCTGTCAAGGGGGGACATATTAGTCAGTAGTGAACAGTCAGTTGTTGAAGTTGATGTGTTGGAAGCAGGAAAAATGGGCAAGTGTAAGGACCTGAGCGACTTTGACAAGGATCAAGTTGTGACGGCTAGACGACTGGGTCAGAGCATCTCCACACCAGCAGGTCTTGTGGGGTGTTCCTGGTATGCAGTGGTCACTACCTACCAAAAGTGGTCCAAGGAAGGACAACCGGTGAACCGACGACAGGGTCATGGACGCCCGAGACTCACTGATGCATGTGGGGAGTGAAGGCTAGCCCGTCTGGTCTGATCCCACAGGAGAGCTACTGTAGCTCAAACTGCTGAAGAAGTGAATGCTGGCTATGACGGACAGGTGGCAGAACACACACAGTGCATCACAGCTTGCTGTGTGTGGGGCTGCAGAGCCACAGACCAGTCAGTGTCCATGATGACCCCCTGTCCACCACCCAAAGTGTCTACAATGGGCATGTGAGCATCAGAACTGGACCATGGAGCAGTGGGAGAAGGTGGTCTGGTCTGATGAATCATGTTGTCTTTTACATCATGTGGACCGCCGGTGTGTGTGTGCACTGTTTACCTGGGGAAGAGACGGCACCAGGATGCACTATGGGGAGAAGGCAAGCGGGTGGGAGGCAGTGTGATGCTCTGATCAATGTTCTGCTGGGAGACCTTGGGTCCTGGCATTCATGTGGATGTGACTTTGACATGCACCACCTACCTAACCATGGCTGCAGACCAGGTACACCCCTTCATGACAGCAGTATTCCCTGATGGCGGTGTGCCTCTTCCAGCAGGATCATGCCCCCCGCTGCACCTCACACATTGTTCAGGGATGGTTTGAGGAACATGACGAAGAGTTCGAGGTGCTGCCTTGGCCTCCAGATTCTCCAGATCTCAATCCGATCGAGCATCTGTGGGATGTGCTGGAAAAACAAGTCTGATCCATGGAGGCCCCCACCTCACAACTTACAGGACTTAAAGGATCTGCTGCTAACGTCTTGGTGCCGGACACCAGAGGACACCTTCAGAGGTCTGGTGGAGTCCATGTCTCGATGGGCCAGAGCTGTTTTAGTGGCACGAGGGGGATCTACGCAATATTAGGCAGGTGGTTTTAATGTTTTGGCTGATGTTTGTGTGTGTGTGTGTGTGTGTGTGTGTGTATCCTTTCTGAAAAGGCCAGCTAGACACCTGCTATTTCCTCCTTCTTTGTCCTTGATCCTCTTCTCTTTTATTTCTTTCGGTCCTTCCCTCCTTCCTTCCTTCCTTCCTTCCTTCCTTCCTTCCTTCCTTCCTTCCCTCCCTCCCTCCCTTGAGCCTACGTGTGATAAGTGTTGGTGCAGTAATGTATCTCCTGCCCCTCTCTCTACCTAGAGGTCCATGTTATTCCCCCCCCCCCCCCCACACACACACACCTCAGTTATCATGGTTCACTACGATCAACTCAAATAATGGGTAAAAAACACCCCTATTACCTCTGTGTGTGTGTGTGTGTGTGTGTGTTTCTGTGTGTGTGTGTGTGTGTGTGTGTGTGTGTCCTGGAGTCCCACTGTGTGTAATGACAGATAATGGGCATGAAATGTCAAACAATCCACCCAGCCATTACACCTACATAACCACTAGGTTTTTTGTGTGTGTGTGTGTGTGTGTGTGTGTGTGTGTGTGTGTGGGCCTCTCCAGTGCTTATGTCTGTCTTGTTATGTTTGTAGTCAGTGTGTAGTGTTGTTTTGATATTGGTATGTGTGGCGAAGTCAATGCAGTTCCTGTGTGTGTGACTTTGGCTTTGTCCTTCTGGAGTGTTCCGAAAGTATTGACCTGGGGGGGGGACGGTGAGAGGGAGAAAGGGAGAGAGAGGATGAGAGAGAGGATGAGAGAGAGAGGGTGAGAGAGAGTGAGGGTGAGAGAGAGAGGGTGAGAGAGAGAACGAGGGAGAGAGAGGGTGAGAGAGAGGATGAGAGAGAGAGGGTGAGAGAGAGTGAGGGTGAGAGAGAGAGGGTGAGAGAGAGAGAGTGAGGGTACACTAGAGAGGGAATGAGAGAGAGAGGGTGAGAGAGAGTGAGGGTGAGAGAGAGAGGGGTGAGGGTACACTAGAGAGGGAATGAGAGAGGGTGAGAGAGAGTGAGGGTACACTAGAGAGGGGATGAGAGAGTGAGGGTGAGAGAGAGAGAGAGCGAGAGAGAGAGAGGGTACACTAGAGAGGGGATGAGAGAGAGAGGGTGAGAGAGAGAGAGAGCGAGAGAGAGAGAGGGTACACTAGAGAGGGGATGAGAGAGAGAGGGTGAGAGAGAGAGAGAGAGGGTACACTAGAGAGGGGATGAGAGAGACAAAAGGGGGGAGGCTTGGTCGGCAACTCTACAGACACAACTGGCCGTGTCTGCAGGTGGGAAGCCGGATGCGGGTGTGTGTCCTGGTTGCTGCACTAGCGCCTCCTCTGGTCGGTTGGGGCGCCTGCTCAGGGGGGAGGGGGGAACTGGGGGGAATAGCGTGATCCTCCCACGCGCTACATCCCCCCGGTGAAACTCCTCACCGTCAGGTGAAAAGAAGCAGCTGGTGACTCCACATGTATGGGAGGAGGCATGTGGTAGTCTGCAGCCCTCCCCGGATCGCCAGAGGGGGGTGGAGCAGTGACCAGGATGGCTCAGAAAACAGGGTAATTGGCCAGATACAATTGGGCAGGAAGGGGGGGGGTCCCCCTCCAAAAAAAGGAGATGGGGGAGGGATGGAGGGGGAGAGAGAGAGAGAGAGAGAAGGAGAGAGCGAGTCAAGTTAAGTCAGAGTTCATTTATTAAAATGGGGGAGGGGGGAAGAGAGAGGATGACAGAGAGGGGGAGAGAGAGGGGGGGAGAGAAGATAAGAGAGTGGGAGAGAGGGGGAGAGAGAGAGCGGAGTTGGGTGGGTGTGTGCACACGTGTGTGTTTGAGAGACAGAGGGAGAGAGAGAGTGGGAGGAGAGGGTGAGAGAGAGTGGGAGAGAGAGTGGGAGAGAGAGTGGGAGAGAGGGTGAGAGAGTGGGAGAGAGAGTGGGAGAGAGAGTGGGAGAGAGAGAGGGGGAGAGAGGGTGAGAGAGAGAGTGGGAGAGAGAGGGTGAGAGAGGGGGAGAGAGAGAGGGGGAGAGAGGGTGAGAGAGAGAGAGGGAGAGAGAGAGAGAGGAGTTGGGTGGGTGTGTGCACACGTGTGTGTTTGAGAGACAGAGAGGGGGGGGGAGTGGGAGGAGAGGGTGAGAGAGAGTGGGGAGAGAGGGTGAGAGAGAGAGTGGGAGGAGAGGGTGAGAGAGAGAGTGGGAGGAGAGGGTGAGAGAGAGTGGGAGAGAGGGTGAGAGAGAGAGAGTGGGAGGAGAGGGTGAGAGAGAGAGTGGGAGGAGAGGGTGAGAGAGAGTGGGAGAGAGAGGGTGAGAGAGAGAGTGGGAGAGAGAGGGTGAGAGAGAGTGGGAGAGAGAGGGTGAGAGAGAGAGGGAGAGAGAGGGGGGAGAGAGAGAGGGAGAGAGGGAGAGAGAGGGTGAGAGAGAGAGTGGGAGAGAGAGGGTGAGAGAGAGTGGGAGAGAGAGGGTGAGAGAGAGGGAGAGAGAGGGGGAGAGAGAGAGGGAGAGAGAGGGGGAGAGAGAGAGGGAGAGAGAGGGTGAGAGAGAGAGTGGGAGAGAGAGGGAGAGAGAGAGAGGGAGAGAGAGGGTGAGAGAGAGAGGGAGAGGGAGAGAGAGGTGAGAGAGAGAGTGGGAGGAGAGGGTGAGAGAGAGAGTGGGAGAGAGAGGGTGAGAGGAGAGTGGGAGAGAGAGGGTGAGAGAGAGAGGGAGAGAGAGGGGGAGAGAGAGAGGGAGAGAGAGGGTGAGAGAGAGAGTGGGAGAGAGTGGGTGAGAGAGAGTGGGGAGAGAGAGGGTGAGAGAGAGAGTGGGAGAGAGTGGGTGAGAGAGAGTGGGAGAGAGAGGGTGAGAGAGAGAGGGAGAGAGAGGGGGGAGAGAGAGAGGGAGAGAGAGGGGGGAGAGAGAGAATGAGAGTTTGAGTGGGAACAATAGCAGACGTCTCCCATGATGGCTGGTCCTCCTCCATGGTGAGTGGTGGGATGGACTCTCCAGACTCAGACACAACCTGGCCCTGTGGCGCCTGTCTGATTGATTTGTTTATTTTGCATTTTATCTTCTGCGTGTTTGTTGGTTTTTTTGCATAGAGATTTTTTTTGGGGACCCCCCCCCCCCCCGCCGCCCTTTTCTCCCCAATTGTACCCGCCCACTCTTCCCGAGCCATCCTGGTCGCTGCTCCACCCCCTCTGCTGATCCGGGGAGGGCTGCAGACTACCACATGCCTCCTCCCATACATGTGGAGTCGCCAGCCGCATTTCTTCATGTTTTTCTTTTTGTAACGATTTCTGTCGTGCTGCTCAACCTAACGACCTTTCTCTCTGTCTCACACCTGCCCGCCGACCTGTGTGCTGTGATGTGCATAAAGCACACAGATGTCAGACAGGGCTGAGCAACGGCACAAATGACTCTGGATTCGTACGTCCAAAATGTCTGTAAAAATCTTTCCCAGATCTCCAGGTTGTGTGAGCTTCCGTGTTTGTATCTGAAATCCCTGTCTGTCTCTCCGTCCCATGATGTCGTCCCTGTCTGTGTCTCCGTCCCATGATGTCTTCCCTGTCTGTGTCTCCGTTCCATGATGATTTCCCTGTCTGTGTCTCCGTTCCATGATGTCGTCCCTGTCTGTGTCTCCGTTCCATGATGTCGTCCCTGTCTGTGTCTCCGTTCCATGATGTCATCCCTGCCTGTGTCTCCGTTCCATGATGTCTTCCCTGTCTGTGTCTCCGTTCCATGATGATGTTCCCTGTCTGTGTCTCCGTCCCATGATGTCGTCCCTGTCTGTGTCTCCGTTCCATGATGTCCGTCCCTGTCTGTGTCTCCGTTCCATGATGTCTTCCCCTGTCTGTGTCTCCGTTCCATGATGATGTTCCCTGTCTGTGTCTCCGTCCCATGATGGTCGTCCCTGTCTGTGTCTCCGTTCCATGATGTCGTCCCTGTCTGTGTCTCCGTTCCATGATGTCATCCCTGCCTGTGTCTCCCGTTCCATGATGTCTTCCCTGCCTGTGTCTCCGTTCCATGATGTCTTCCCTGCCTGTGTCTCCGTTCCATGATGTCTTCCCTGCCCGTGTCTCCGTTCCATGATGTCTTCCCTGCCTATGTCTCCGTTCCATGATGTCTTCCCTGCCTGTGTCTCCGTTCCATGATGTCTTCCCTGCCCGTGTCTCCGTTCCATGATGTCGTCCCTGCCCGTGTCTCCGTTCCATGATGTCGTCCCTGTCTGTGTCTCCGTTCCATGATGTCTTCCCTGTCTGTGTCTCCATTCCATGATGTCTTCCCTGCCTGTGTCTCCGTTCCATGATGTCGTCCCTGCCTGTGTCTCCGTCCCATGATGTCTTCCCTGTCTGTGTCTCCATTCCATGATGTCTTCCCTGTCTGTGTCTCTGTTCCATGATGTCTTCCCTGTCTGTGTCTCTGTTCCATGATGTCGTCCCTGCCTGTGTCTCCGTCCCATGATGTCGTCCCTGTCTGTGTCTCCGTCCCATGATGTCGTCCCTGTCTGTGTCTCCGTCCCATGATGTCGTCCCTGTCTGTGTCTCCGTTCCATGATGTCTTCCCTGCCTTGTCTCCATCCCATGAGGATGTTCCCTGTCTGTGTCTCCGTCCCATGATGTCGTCCCCTGCCTGTGTCTCCGTCCCATTATGTCGTCCCTGCCTGTGTCTCCATTCCATGATGTCGTCCCTGTCTGTGTCTCCGTCCCATGATGTCTTCCCTGCCTGTGTCTCCGTCCCATGATGTCTTCCCTGCCTGTGTCTCCGTTCCATGATGTCGTCCCTGCCTGTGTCTCCATTCCATGATGTCTTCCCTGTCTGTGTCTCTGTTCCATGATGTCGTCCCTGCCTGTGTCTCCGTTCCATGATGTCGTCCCTGCCTGTGTCTCCGTCCATGATGTCGTCCCTGCCTGTGTCTCCATTCCATGATGTCTTCCCTGTCTGTGTCTCTGTTCCATGATGTCTTCCCTGTCTGTGTCTCTGTTCCATGATGTCGTCCCTGCCTGTGTCTCCGTCCCATGATGTCGTCCCTGCCTGTGTCTCCGTTCCATGATGTCGTCCCTGTCTGTGTCTCCCTCCCATGATGTCATCCCTGTCTGTGTCTCCGTTCCATGATGATGTTCCCTGTCTGTGTCTCCGTTCCATGATGTCGTCCCTGCCTGTGTCTCGTTCCATGATGTCGTCCCTGCCTGTGTCTCCGTTCCACGATGTCGTCCCTGTCTGTGTCTCCGTCCCATGATGTCGTCCCTGTGTGTTTCTCCGTCCCATGATTATGTTCCCTGTCTGTGTCTCCGTTCCATGATGTTGTCCCTGCCTGTGTCTCCGTTCCATGATGTCGTCCCTGCCTGTGTCTCCGTTCCATGATGTCGTCCCTGTCTGTGTCTCCGTCCCATGATGTCGTCCTGTCTGTGTCTCCGTCCCATGATGTCGTCCCTGTCTGTGTCTCCGTCCCATGATGATGTTCCCTGTCTGTGTCTCCGTTCCATGATGTCATCCCTGCCTGTGTCTCCGTTCCATGATGTCTTCCCTGCCTGTGTCTTCGTTCCATGATGTCGTCCCTGTCTGTGTCTCCGTTCCATGATGTCTTCCCTGTCTGTGTCTCCATTCCATGATGTCGTCCCTGTCTGTGTCTCCATTCCATGATGTCGTCCCTGCCTGTGTCTCCGTTCCATGTTGTCTTCCCTGTCTGTGTCTCTGTTCCATGATGTCTTCCCTGCCTGTGTCTCCGTTCCATGATGTCGTCCCTGCCTGTGTCTCCGTTCCATGATGTCGTCCTGCCTGTGTCTCCATTCCATGATGTCTTCCCTGTCTGTGTCTCTGTTCCATGATGTCGTCCCTGCCTGTGTCTCCGTTCCATGATGTCGTCCCTGCCTGTGTCTCCGTTCCATGATGTCGTCCCTGTCTGTGTCTCCATTCCATGATGTCGTCCCTGTCTGTGTCTCCATTCATGATGTCGTCCCTGCCTGTGTCTCCGTTCCATGATGTCGTCCCTGCCTGTGTCTCCGTTCCATGATGTCGTCCCTGCCTGTGTCTCCATTCCATGATGATGTTCCCTGTCTGTGTCTCCGTTCCATGATGTCTTCCCTGTCTGTGTCTCCGTCCATGATGATGTTCCCTGTCTGTGTCTCCGTTCCATGATGTCGTCCCTGCCTGTGTCTCCGTTCCATGATGTCGTCCCTGCCTGTGTCTCCGTTCCACGATGTCGTCCCTGTCTGTGTCTCCATTCCATGATGTCGTCCTTGCTTGTGTCTCCGTTCCATGATGTCGTCCCTGCCCGTGTCTCCATTCCATGATGTCGTCCTTGCCTGTGTCTCCGTTCCATGATGTCGTCCCTGCCCGTGTCTCCATTCCATGATGTCGTCCTTGCCTGTGTCTCCATTCCATGATGTCGTCCCTGCCTGTGTCTCCGTCCCATGATGTCGTCCCTGCCTGTGTCTCCATTCCATGATGTCGTCCTTGCCTGTGTCTCCATTCCATGATGTCGTCCCTGCCCGTGTCTCCATTCCATGATGTCGTCCTTGCCTGTGTCTCCGTTCCATGATGTCGTCCCTGTCTGTGTCTCCGTCCCATGATGTCGTCCCTGTCTGTGTCTCCATTCCATGATGTCGTCCCTGTCTGTGTCTCCATTCCATGATGTCGTCCCTGTCTGTGTCTCCGTTCCATGATGTCGTCCCTGCCTGTGTCTCCGTTCCATGATGTCGTCCCTGTCTGTGTCTCCATTCCATGATGTCGTCCCTGCCTGTGTCTCCGTTCCATGATGTCGTCCCTGCCTGTGTCTCCATTCCATGATGTCGTCCCTGCCTGTGTCTCCATTCCATGATGTCGTCCCTGCCCGTGTCTCCATTCCATGATGTCGTCCCTGCCTGTGTCTCCATTCCATGATGTCGTCCCTGCCTGTGTCTCCATTCCATGATGTCGTCCCTGCCTGGCAATTGACAGCGATCACAGGTCCAGGTCCCCTGGTGTGGTTTTGTTGTTGTTTAGCTGTTTCTCTGAACAGTTTTCAGTGTTTTGGGGAAAATACAGAATTACTGCTGCATAACAGTAAACCCAGTTAAGTACTGTCAGTGATGAAGGGATGTGAGTACTGTCAGTGATGACAGTACTCACACGTCTCCCAAATTACAAATTTACCACGAGGGGCTTTACAGTAACACAACATCCTGTCCTTAGACCCTCGTATCAGATAAGGATCAACTCCCTAAATAAAGGGAAAAAATGACAGACATACAGACAACCACGATCTGGTCAGTTACCTGATAGTTAACATTTGTGTACATGTATGTGTTTGTCCATTCGACGAACAGTCACACAAGTTGATGTGTAGCGTTTTCTCCATCGGATTTGTTGTTATAGCACCTTGCCTCCTGTAGATGGCAGTGTTTCTCCACCACCGCAGCATAGGCCGCTGCCCTACGCCCGGTGATTAACGCCGGTGATGACGGCGCTGTGGTTAAACATACGCGGCTCTCGTCTGTATTCAAACTTCAGGCCGACGTGGTCACATTGTTGCTTTTTATTTACCACATGTGTCATCATTGCACCTTCACATCACACACACACACAGTGTCAAGATGTATCCACCCGTAGGGAAGACTTCTCTCACAGATCTTAGAGAGAGATTGGTGTGTGTGTGTGTGTGTGTGTGTGTGTGTGTGTGTGTGTGTGTGTGTGTGCGCACGTATCTGTCTCCCAGGTGCAGGTGTATTGTGTCTCTGTCTGCAGTTTCCAAGGCTAATTATTGTTCTGGTACCTCTCTCTCTCTCTCTCTCTCTCTCTCTCTCTCTCTCTCTCTCTCTCTCTCTCTCTCTCTCTCTCTCTCTCTCTCTCTCTCTCTCTCTCTCTCTCTCTCTCTCTCTCTCTCTCACATGCACACACACACACACACACACATGTGCTTCCTCGTCCTCTTGTTCTCTCTCTCGCTCCCCTGTTTCTTTGTCTGTCTCCTCATCAGTCTTCCTCTTTTATTGTCTCTCCTCATCAGTCTTTTTCTCCTCTCTTCTCTTTCCCTCTCCTTCCTTCTCTCTCTCTCTTGTGCTCTCTCCCCCCCTGCTCCTCTCTTTGTGTCTAATTATCGCCCCGCTCGCTCTGCTCCCTGTATGAAACGGGGCCGAGGAGAGTTCGGTCTCGCAGCCCGCCTGCCTCTCGAGCCAGACCGGCTGTCGTAGAAACCCGGACCTCTGCCCGTCCAGAATGAATGTGTTGAATGTGTTGCAGGGGCGCAGCTCCTCCCTGTGTGCTCCTCGTTCACGTTCCTCAGATCTCCTCCAGTGCTCCTCGGTGGTCAGGTCGGCGTTGTTCCCTCCCTGTGGGTTAGGCGGTCGCCCAGGGTATATACAGTGTTATTTTTTTAAGATTATTCTTTGTGGGCATTTTCTGCCTTTATTGGATAGTGATGGTTGAGAGGGAGACAGGAGGGCGGGGGAGAGAGAGGGGATGCAGCGCAGCAAAGGGCCCAGGCTGGATTCGAACCCAGGCCGCTGCAGTAAGGGCTAAGCCCTTTGTGGTACGCACTCTACATGGTGAGCCACCAAGCCCCCCCCCCCTTTGTAACAAACTTTCATCTCATCATCAGCCGCTTCTCTGGGGTTGGGTCGCCGTGGCAGCAAGCTAAGTTGGGCACTCCAGATGTCCGTCTCCCCAGCAACCGCCCTCCAGTTCCTCCTGGGGCGTTCCCCGGGCCAGATTGGACATGTAGTCCCTCCAGCGAGTTCTGGGTCCACCCCGGGGTCTCCCCCCAGTTGGACGTGCCCGGAAAACCTCCACAGGAAGGCGCCCAGGAGGCGTCCTGATCAGATGCCCGAACCACCTCAACTGGCTCCTTTTGACGCGAAGGAGCAGCGGCTCTGCTCCGAGCTCCCTCCGGATGTCCGAGCTCCTCACCCTGTCTCTAAGGCTGAGCCCAGACACCCTACGGAGGAAACTCATTTCAGCCGCAGAGAAGAGAAAATTGAGTTAATTAATGAAAAAATGGGGGGGGGAAAGATGTTGGAGTGGACTTGGGGGGGGGGGGGGGGGGCTGTCTTTGCTACAACGCCATTCACAAACATGGTCACAGCATCTGCTGTTTTTGGTTGTTGTTTATCATCTAATCCACATGGGAGATCCTGTCCAACTCTTGTTACACAAGTCTGGATTGTTGGTTTTTGGAAAAGGACTTCTTCCCCGGCATCTTGCAAAGTGGATCAAGTGTTTGGATCAAGGCTTTAAATGACAATTTGTCCACCGTGTGGATTGAAATGGCGGCATTTCTTAAGCTTTAAATGTCGCCACCGTGCCGGTACAAGTTTTCCATCGCACACTTTCCCCTTTGCAGGCTACTCGGCTGTTTTTTGCTAAAGCTCCTGTTAAGTCAAGTCAGTTTTATTTGTATAGCCCATTAACCCATCCATTATCCAAACCGTTTATCCTGCTCTCAGGGTCGCGGGATGCCGGAGCCTGTCCCAGCAGTCATTGGGTGGCGGGAGGGGAGACACCCTGGACAGGCCGCCAGGCCATTACAAACTTGCCTCTGTTATAATTGGTTGTGATGGTGCAAAATTTACACAGAACGTGAAATGTTTGTAATTCTCTTAAGGTACGCACTTTTGTAAATTGTGAATGAATGTTAGCCCATCGTTTATCTCTGCTGAAATGGACACCATCGGCATTATTAAATACCCCAGGTTGCCCCATTACCCCACCGTCTTCCGTTTTCATGCCCAGGCTTTTCACCAAAGACCTTTCAAATCTGTCTGAATAACCACTGGTTATTGTGTCCGGTCAATTGTAGAATTACTATTTTAATTTTTTTAGCCCCCCCCCCAACTGGGGTGAGCAGAGTGGATCCCAGGTTGTGGCTAGGGGCTGCCAGGCTTCACTGTCCTGCCCCGTCACCTCTTCCTGATCGCCACAGGGCTTTGACCCCGGATGTTTATGGGTTGATCCTTTGCGGGAGGACTTCTGCACATGACAGCCTTTTACGTGGAGAGGCTGATGCGCCTGGAGCAACCACGCGGTGCTTGGCAGGGGGTGGCCAGAGTCCAATGGCATGGAGAACCAAGACGATTGGGGACCACTCTCTGTTGTAGCCTTCATCCACCTTCACTGCCGTTGTGACCTGGAGACATCTTCCGCCAGTTCCGCTGTTGAGGTCTTTGTTGGCTCGTGCTTTGTCTGGAACCTCCCCCTTGACCTATCCGCCATGGGTGACCCTATCAGGAGCCAAGCTATTGTGGTCATTAGTACACATAAGCTGCCCCACCATGACAAGGTGGTGATCCAGGAGAAACTATTATAATAACACATCATTGGAAGTATGAAACCGACCTGTCTGACTATTGATCCCTAGTTTGTGGTCCTTGCTAGTGGATGAAGGATTCACCGTTAGCAAAGCCTTCTTCACAATGATAGTTCTCATGTGCTATATAGCGAGAATGAGATTGTCCAGTTGTGAATAATTGATATTCAAAAGATTCAGTTGATTCAATTGTGATACAACATGGGCAGAAGATGTGCGGATATTCTTGCTCAGTTCGGACCAGTGTTGCAGTGTTTATTCGGGGAAACCTTTCACACACAGTTGTATTTGTAGCTGATGTATCTGATGTCTTTCCGTTTGGGCTCAGTGGTTAGCACTGTTGCCTCACAGCGAGAAGGTCCTGGGTTCAAACCCCAAGCCATCCTAGGTCCTTTCTGTGTGGAGTTTACATTTTCTCCCTGTGTCTGCATAGGTTTCCTCCGGGTGGGGGGTGGGGGGTGGGGTTCCGGCTTGCTCCCACCATCAAAAAGACATGCAGGTTAGGGTTAATACTCCTGCCTGTGCCCCTGAGCAAGGCAATGGGAAGAGGAACTGGAGTTGGTCCCCGGGTGCTGCAGCTGCCCACTGCTGCTATACAATAGGCTGGGTTAAATGCAGCGAACAAATTTTGTTGTAACCTGGACAACGACAAAAAAGTGTCTCTTTTCTCACGATGATTGAATATGGAGGAGTTCATTGTTTGGTGTGAAGCCACTCTGTTCAAACTAGCATACTCACTTACTGATATGATTACAGTATGTAAACTATTGATATGGCCCTGTGATGGACTGGCGAGCTCTCCAGGTTGTCTCCCCACCTGCCGCCCAATTACTGCTGGGATAGGCTCCAGCATCCTGCGACCCCAATTGGGGTAAGCGGCTTGGATGGATGGAATGGATGGAACTATTGATACGGCCGGCAGCCATACCAACCTGTACCCTGGCTCTGCCGAATGACCGAAGCTAAGCAGGTGTGGGCTTGGGTAGTATTTGGATGGGAGCCCTCCTAGGAAAACTGAGTTGCTGCTGGAAGTGGTGTTGGTCCAGTAGGGGGCAGTCTTCCCTCTGGTCTTAATAAACAACAACAAAGAACCCCAATGTCCCAATGCAGTGACAGGGACACTGTGCTGTAGGAGACGTTGTCCTTAGGATGAGACGCTAAACCGAGGTCCTGACTCACTGTGGCCATTAAAGATCCCATGGCATTTATCACAAAGAGTAGGGGGTTCCCCGGTGTCCTGGCAAAATTCCCAACCTGGCTCTCTCCATCTGGCCACCTAATCACCAACCCCCCCCCCCCCCCCCAGTCCTTCTTCGCCACCTCAAGCTGATGTGCGGTGAGCGTTTTGGCGCAAAATGGCTGCCGTGCATCCCCCAGGTGGTGCTACACATCGGTGGTGGTTGAGGTGTTACCCCCTTCAGTGTGAAGCCCTATGGGTGTCTAGATAAAGCGCTATATAAATGTAATGATTATTATTATTACATGAATTCCAGTATTGATCCATAAGACATCCATTGTTCCTGTCAAAATGATTCCCAATAATGAATAAAGACTTTAAATAAAAGGACAAAAAACAGACCAGGCACAATGCTTTTCCTTCCTTCTAAGACTTACTTTGTGTGTGTGTGTGGGGGGGGGGGGTATAGCCGTCTCTTTCTCACTTACTCCCACTATCTCCCCCTCTGTTTTCCTCCATCTCCCTTTGTTCCTCGCTGTCTCCCTCCCCCTCCTGGTCTCCCCCCGCCCTCCTGTCGGCACGGCGGAACAAATCGTGTTGGTCATGACTGGTGTCGTTGGAGTCGCCAGGCCGCGCCATTACCATGTAAACAAATGAGGCTGCTCTACATACAGCACCACCCTGTGGTCTTTACTAACACAGTTAGCATTGAGCCGCTTATTAGCATCGCTGGCAGTTAGAGGGGATTGGGTGCATATGTTGGTGTAGGCGGGCTTTTAATGTTTTTAGGATGTGTGTGTGTGTCTGTGTATGTGTTGCATGTGCGTTTTGAATTGGGATCATTGTGAAATGAAATGGGAATCGCCGGTTCGAATCCGCACGTTACCTCCGGCTGGGTCGGGCGTCCCTACAGACACAATTGGCCGTGTCAGCGGGTGGGAAGCCGGATGTGGGTATGTGTCCTGGTTGCTGCACTAGTGCCTCCTGTGGTCGGGGGGGGGACTACCGTGATCCTCCCATGCAGTACGTCCCCCTGGTTAAAGACAGTGTGAGGGTGTCTTTGTGGGGCTTTTCCTGGTTGAGCGGCTGTTCATAGCACGTCCTTCCTTATTTCCTGTCTTCCAGGGCAATTTACCCAAATACTCCCACAACTCCTTGGTGGTCCAGGCCATGAAGACCAACGTCACAGACCCCGATATGCACGTCCTGTTCTTCGACGTGGAGGCTGTGATCATCCAGCTGCTGACGGAGGAGGCGCAAAGACCGAACCCAACGCTGGTCTCCCCAGAAACTCTTCAGAAGAGCCAGGCCGGGGCCGACAAGGGGGGGTCTTTCCTGGCAAACAAGATCTTCAAACAGGTAAAGAGTTCATGATAGACATTCTGGAAAAAACGTGATGATGATGATGATGACGTGGAGGAGGAAGATGGAAACACTAATAAAAAACAAAAAGTCTAAAAAGAATTAAAGGAAAAAAGGTGTAATAGGTTGAATTTAGGGTGCTATGGAATTTTTTGGGGGTGTGTTTGTGAGAAGTTTCTTTGTCCGTCTTGTTCTCCCCAACATTTCTCCTCCTCTCCTGGTTTCTTTTTCTACCATCTTTACTCTGCTCCTCCCCTTTCCTCCTCCTCTTCTCCTTCCTCTCCAACCAGGTCAAAGAGACCATGAAGGAGACTATCAAGGAGCACCTCCTGGATGAGGATGAAGACGAGGAGGAGGAGATGAGGAGGCGTGAGGAGAAGTCCAAATCCCTCAGTCTCCTGGAGTATAACCTGACGATGGACACCGCCAAGCTCTTCATGTCCTGCCTCCACGCCTGGGGCCTCAATGGAGCCCTGGACGAGGTCTGCCTCAATCGTCTGGGCATGCTCAAACCACACTGCCCCATCTCCTTCGGGCTGATCTCCAGAGGAGGCCACATGTCCCTCATGCTGCCCACATTTAAGGTGAATCTGCAAGCAGTCTCTGTCCGGTGTCTGCACCTCTGTTCAGCCCTGCCTAGCTGTCTCATGTCTGTCTGTTGCTTGTTGTCCGTCCATCTGTCTGTCTGTATTCATCGGTCTCTGTCTGTCTCTTTATTATTATTATTATTTCTTTCTCTCTGTCTGTCTCTGTCTGTATGTCTGTCCCTTTTCTTTTATTTCTCTGAGTGTCTTTCTGTTTGGGTCTTTTCCCGTTCCTTTCTTACCTCTCTGTATTGTATTCCTCTCTTTCTCTCTGTCTCTCTCTCTCTCCCTCTGTCTCTCTCTTTCTCTCTGTGTGTCTCTCTCTCTCTCTCTCTCTCTCTCTCTCTCTCTCTCTCTCTCTCTCTCTCTCTCTCTCTCTCTCTCTCTCTCTCTCTCTCTCTCTCTCTCTCTCTCTCTCTGTCTGTCTGTCTGTCTCTCGCTCTCTCTCTCTCTCTTTTTCCCCTCCATAAACATGTTAAGGTCTTGTATGGTGCTCAGTATGTGTGTTTATTGACCTGTTAAGCTGGGCTATATCACCGTGTCTTTACAGTCTCTCTCTGTCTCTCCTCCAGGAGTCTTTGCTGGTTCAGCTGTCCCTGGCTACAGGCAGGAAGTTGAGTCTCTCTGATATTGTTGGTAAGGGGACATATGGCGTCTCCAGGGCTGTCACCACCCAGCACCTCCTCTCCGTCATCTCATTGGCCAACACTCTGATGGGCATGACCAACGCCACGTTTGTTGGAGAGCACATGAAGAAAGCACCGGTCAGGTAAGACACACACACACACACACACACACACAAATAGACACAATAATGCACACAACGCTATTTCAACAGCCATTTTTTAAGTAGAATAGGACTCAAAATTACCTTTCCAGATCACTACTAAAGCAGGTTAACTAAATAGCCCTTTAACCGGCTAACCAACATTTAATTTTTGGTGATTAGTCATCCTGCATAAAACACAAAACAGCAAAATAACATCCATCCATCCATCCTTCCATGCATCCATCCATCCATTATCCGAACCACTTATGCTGCTCTCAGGGTCGCGGGAATGCTGGAGCCTATCCCAGCAGTCATTGGGCGGCAGGCGGGGAGACACCCTGGACAGGCCATCACACAGGGCCGACACACACACACACACACACACACACATTCACACCTAGGGACAATTTAGTACGGCCGAGTCACCTGACCTACATGTCTTTGGACTGTGGGAGGAAACCGGAGCATCCGAAGGAAACCCACGCGGACACGGGGAGAACATGCAAACTCCACACAGAGGATGACCCGGCACGACCCCCAAGGTTGGACAACCCCAGGGCTCGAACCCAGCACCTTCTAGCTGTGAGGTGACCATGCCAACCACTGCGCCACTGTGCTGCCACAAAATAACATATGGCAGTGAATTCTGTTCAGACTGCCTCACAGAAATTTGCACCAAACCTCCACAAAACTCATCCAGGTAAACCAGGAAGTACTGGTCAAACATCAGCCGGGACGTCCAGGTGGCGTGCCGGCCTATTCCATTGCCTACCAACACGGGGATCGCAAGTTCGAATCCCCGTGTTACCTCCCTACAGACACAATTGGCCGTGTCTATGGGTGGGAAGCCGAATGTGGGTATGTGTCCTGGTCGCTGCAATAGTGCCTCCTCTGGTCGGTCGTGGCGCCTGTTTTGGGGGGTGAAAAGAAGCGGCTGGTGACTCCACATGTATCGGAGGAGGCATGTGGTCGTCCGCAGTCCTCCCCCGGATCGGCGGAGAAGTGGAGCAACGACCGGGACGGCTCAGAAGAGTGGGGTAATTGGCCAAGTACAATTGGGGAGAAAAAGGGGGGAAAAGATGGAAAAGCCACACACCACATAAAGGTAGAACAACAGACGACAATAACACTGTTTGTAGTTTGAGCGGCATCGCTGCAAGTTTTGTATACGTGAGTTATCTGTGAGTTTGTGTGTGAGCAAGTTCTTGTGTATTCGTGTGTGTCTGTGTGTGTGTGTGCGTGTGTGTGCGCGGTAAAGACGGACAGCGAGAGGCAAGGCATGCAGGAGATTGTTTAGTCTGTGTGAGCTCCCATTGTGCTGTGAATGATTTAACGTGGGGAGTCAAAGCCCTGCCGCCATTAAACCACCATGACCATTTTATGAAGAACATGACCCCGACCCGATTCTACCAGATCTGGAGGTAGACTCAGAGAGACAAACAACCTGAAAGAAAGGGGGGGGGAAGGGCAGGTAGTGAATGCTAAAGAGAGCCAAAAAAAAAAAGTGCTCATAATAGGGTGAGAGATTGAGACAGAGTGAGTGAAAGACAGACAAAAATGACATGTGGGGAGAAAGGGGGAGGGAGAGATGGCGGGGGGAAAAGAGTGTGACTAGAGGAAATCATATTTTCATATTATTCAGAGTGTGCTCCAATTGTCGGGGCTTCATATTGCTCAGCCTCCCTGGGGAAGTCTACTCTAGGGTGCCGGTAAGGAGGCTCCGACTGATTGTCGAACCTCAGATCCAGGAGGAACAATCCAGATTCCGTCCTGGCCGTGGAACAACGGACCAACTCTTTACCCTTGCGGAAGTGCTGAGGGGGACATGGGAGCTTGACTAGCCAGTCTACATGTGTTTTGTGGACTTAGAGAAGGCTTATGACCGTGTACCCCGGGGCAACTCTGTGTGGGGTTCTGCGGGAGTATGGGGTACCGGGACAGCTGCTACAAGCCATCCGGTTCTTGTATAACCAAAGTGAGAGCTGTGTCCGCATTCTCGGCACAAAGTCAAACACGTTTTCGGTGGGTGTCGGACTCCGCCAAGGTTGCCCCTTGTCTCCGATTCTGTTTGTGATATTCATAGACAGGATCTCAAGGCGCAGCCAAGGTGAGGAGTGTGTCTATTTTGGGAACCTCAGAATTGCATCTCTGCTCTTTGCAGATGATGTGGTTTTGTTGGCTTCACCAAAACCCGACCTCCAGCGCCCACTGGGGTGGTTTGCAGCTTAGTGTGAAATGGCCGGGATGAGAGTCAGCACCTCCAAGTCTGAGGCCATGGTTCTCTACTGGAAGATGGTGGATTGTTCCCTCCAGTTTGGGGATGAGTTGTTGCCTCAAGTGAAGGAGTTCAAGTATCTCGGGGTCTTGTTCGTGAGTGAGAGTAGGATGGAGCGGGAGATTGACAGGTGGATTGGTGCAGCATCCGCAGTAATGCAGACGGTGTACCAGACCATTGTGGTGAAGAAGGAGCTGAGCCGGGAGGCAAAGCTCTCAGTTTACCAGTCAGTCTTCATTCCAACCCTCACCTATGGTCATGAGCTTTGGGTAGTGACCGAAAGGGTGAGATCGCGGATACAAGCGGCTGAAATGAGTTTCCTCCGTTGGGTGTCTGGACTCAGCCTTAGAGATAGGCTGAGGAGCTCGGACATCCGGAGGGAGCTCGGAGTAGAGCCACTGCTCCTTCGCATCGAAAGGAGCCAGTTGAGGTGGTTCAGGCATCTGATTAGGATGCCTCCTGGGCACCTTCCTTTGAGGTTTACTGGGCACGTCCAACTGGGAGGAGACCCCGAGGTAGACCCAGAACTCGCTGGAGGGACTACATGTCCAGTCTGGCCTGGGAACGCCTTGGGATCCCCCAGGAGGAGCTGGAGGACGTTGCTGGGGAGAGGGACGTCTGGAGTGCCCTAGTTAGCTTGCTGCCACCGCGAACCGACCCCGGAGAAGCGGCTGAAGATGATATGAGATAAAAAAAAATTCATTTATTGTAGTTTCATTTAGAGCGGGAAAGACACCCAAAATGTGGATTACAAGGAAAAGAGGGCGAAAGTAACAAAGGAAAGTAGATGGGAAGATGAAAGAGTCGGAGAGAGAGGGGGAAACGGGACCAGCTATGGGCAGGCGTGACGTGATATGGAAGCTGAGAAGTTCACGACATGAAAAAATAAAAAGACAAGAGGAGAAACTTGTGAAGAAGAAAGTTGCCACTGTCTTAGCCTCCGTCCTCCTATCCAGCGGCAGTGAATATTTGAAGGTGTTTGGTTTTTGGCTTTTTCATGTCCCCATCTCACATTTATGACGGCAGAGCAGTGTAGTCTTCTGTTCAGGGGATTGAAAGGAGCGCAGCTCTACTACAGCCGTTAGTATTTTAGTATTTTTCAGCACTACAAATAAATATATCCTCTCTCATTATTTGTTAATCTCAAGGCTCGGGGCCGCTGCTGATCCCAGGGCCTCTGCTACAGACAGAGAAGGAGGTGGATACCCCCCCCCCCCAAAAAAAAAAAACACAAAAAAGAGCAACTTTTCAATCTCTTCTCCCCTATGCAAACTTCTTTTTTTTTCCAGAACCATCATTATTTTTATTATATCAGGAGATTAACTCAGAGATTAGAAGTAAAGGATATTTAGTAGGGAATTGTGAATTGTGCGCTGTGAGGACCGTGAACCATATTTAAAGACCTACTGCAGAATTTATTCATGTGTATTTTCGATACAAACAGATTTTTCAAACAGAAATGTTTATTCAGGTGGTACAACCTTTATTTCCGAGAGCTGTCCATGTCGATACTCATGTTTTTGAATTGTGTCTCTAGACAATTCAGAGATGTTAGTTTTTATTGTTAGTTGTAGTTAAACTGGTATTTATTCATGCGATTCAGACAAATATATTATATCTGTATGAGCGCTTATGATATACTGAAGCAGCATGTAGGACTCAATCAGAAGATGATCCTTCATAAAAATTTTAGATTAGTTTGAACAGTTATTGTCTGTGAAGGCCCGTGAGAAGTTTTCAGATTACAAGAAAATCCTTGTCTGGGCTCAGCCTTAGAGACAGGGTGAGGAGCTCGGACATCCGGAGGGAGCTCGGAGTAGAGCCGCTGCTCCTTCGCGCGAACGGAGCCAGTTGAGGCGGTTCAGGCATCTGATCGGGATGCCTCCTGGGCGCCTTCCTTTGGAGGTTTTCCGGGCACGTCCAACTGGGAGGAGACCCCAGGGTGGACCCAGAACTCGCTGGAGGGACTACATGTCCAATCTGACCTGGGAACGCCTTGGGATCCCCCAGGAGGAGCTGGAGGGCGTTGCTGGGGGGAGGGACATCCGGAGTGCCCTACTCAGCTTGCTGCCACCGCGACCCGATCCCGGAGAAGCGGCTGAAGATGAGATCAAGAAAATTCTTCCACGAGCTTTGAAGCTAGAGTTCACTCATATATTTTACAAGTCAATTCTCTACTTATAAAAGTGTGATACATTTCCACATTAAAGCTGAAATATGTGATGGCCCTGATCGGGTCTTTTCTCTGGCACAGTGAGGACTACAAATCAGGTGTAGCAGCCATTGTGGCTGGTGTGCCAGCAGCTCAGCAGTAAACAGTTCCCACCCTTGTAAAAATGGATCCTGGGACCAAAGCTAACAGAGACAGTCTAATAAACTACAGCAAACGATATGGGAACACTGTTGTACAGTCATATTGATTATCACGGCCACATCGGCATCATGTTTCCTTTTCCCTGTTCGAGCAGGAACGTGTTTACCACTGCACCAGTGTTCATCCTACCAGGTCAAAAAAATTTGGCAAAGACGACGGTGTTATGTAACCTGACTCCATGGTCCAGACAGATAAAATGATTAATTATTAATGGGGGAAAATCCTGGATTTCAGCTTTAATAAAGATCATTTGACCTGCAAATTGCAAATAAAATTTTGCAGGGTTTATAAGTCATCATGACTTAAAGTGTAATTCAGCTGTACTTGACATGTTTTAATAATAATAATAATAATGGATTATATTTACATAGTGCTTCATCTTAACACCCAAAGCGCTTCACATCGAAGCGGGGAAATTTACCCTAACCACCACCAATGTGTAGCCGTTTTGCACCAGAACGCTCACCACACACCAGCTTACCGTGGGATCTTTAATGACCACAGTGAGTCAGGACCTCGGTTTAACGTCTCATCCGAAGGATGGCACAGTGTCCCCGTCACTGAACTGGGGCATTGGAATTTGATTATTGATGTTTTTATTAGAACCAGACAGAAGACTGCCCCCTACTGGCCCACCAACACCACTTCCAACAGCAACTCAGTTCTCGCGGGAGGTCTCCCATCCAAGTAATATCCAAGCCCACGCCTGCTTAGCTTCGGTCATTCGGCAGAGCCAGGGTACATGTTGGTATGGCTACCAGCAAGCAAACTGTTATCCATTTGAAAGCCATATAAAAGCTTTTTTCTTTACAGTTAATTACAAATATGCACTACTTCCTCAAAACTTGTAGCTCCTCTCTAACAATATTGTATGTGATGTAGTATGTTGATCTAAGGGGCATTTAAACTAATTTCAACAAAAACCAAGGTAATTTAGTTCATTTTGACGATTCTAATAATAATAATAATTATTATAATTATTATTATTCTGTCTTGGCAGTGAGTGTGTTGCATGGTAAACAATGTAAATCTAATTAAGATAGGTACGCAGGGTGTTATAGGTATGTGTGAGAACAGGACATACAACACAATAGCAAGGCAACGCTGGGCAGTGTAATGACTTTAAATCCATTCAGATTAGCAGATAACTGAATTATTAACTTTCTGTACCATCCGTTCTACTGACTAGCCAAAGGAATCTGTTCAACTTTGTTTCAGCACCTTAATTGGGTGGGTGTCAGTCTCCTGATGGGTCTGCACTTCATAATTATAGTGGTGTGTCCCCTGTGAGCACAACTCTCTTTCACACAGACTAGTTTTACTCAGATTGGGTCCTAGGCGGTGAAAAGTTAAAGAGTCCCTGCAATAAATGGTCCCATAACAGAGGCCATATAGCTAAATTGGTCCTTTCCTTCGCCAATGAGAAAGGTCTTCTCTTCTCCTGTCTTCTCTTCTCTTCTATTCCCTTCCCTTCCCTTCCCTTCCCTTCCCTTCCCTTCTCTTCTCCTTCTCCCATTCCTTTCCTGTCCTGTCCTGTCCTGTCCTGTCCTGTCCTGTCCTTTCCTTTCCTTTCCTTTCCTTTCCTTTCCTTTCCTTTCCTTTCCTTTCCTTTCCTTTCCTTTCCTTTCCTTTCCTTTCCTTTCCTTTCCTTTCCTTTCCCTTCGCTTCCCTTCCCTTCTCTTCTCCTTCTCCCATTCCTCTCCTGTCCTGTCCTCTCCTGTCCTGTCCTGTCCTGTCCTGTCCTGTCCTGTCCTTTCCTTTCAGATCATTTAGTCGGGCCGGACAGTCATTGAATGTTAGCGTGCTGTTGTGATGACATTCAGATATCGTGTCATGCTAGGCGCTTTCGGACCGGAGGAACTTTTTCGTAGTTCTAAGAACTGCTAGAGGAACTAGGAACTTTGATGGTGTCCACACTGCAGGATCTGGGAATCACCGAAGTTCTTAGAACACCGTTTCTGGAGAGGTTTTTAGCTCCTTCCTCAGGGTCGGTTCTCTCCCAGTACAAGAGGAACCTTGAGTGCCAAGTTTACAGCATAGCGTTCTATTCCGTTGTCTACCAACACGGAGATCGTAGGTTCGAATCCCCGTGTTACCTTCGGCTTGGTCGCGCGTCCCTACAGACACAATTGGCCGTGTCTGCGGGTGGGAAGCCGGATGTAGGTGTGTGTCCTGGTCGCCGCACTAGGGCCTCCTCTGGTTGGTTGGGGAGCCTGACCGGGGGGGAGGGGGAACTGGGGGGAATAGCGTGATCCTCCCACGCACTACGTCCCCCTGGCGAAACTCCTCACTGTCAGGGGAAAATAAGCGGCTGGCGACTCCACATGTACTGGAGGAGACGTGGTAGTCTGCAGCCCTCCCCGGATCGGCAGAGGAGGTGGACCAGGATGGCTCCGAAGAGTGGGGTAATTGGCCAAGTACAGTTGGGGTAAAAAAAGGGGAGTAAAATGTGGTATTATCGTGTATAAAATGTGGTATTGTAGCATATGTAAGCACATATGGTGATATATTTTGATATTGTGACTTTCCCTGTGGTTATTGTGATATTTCCCGTGTTGCCCATCGCTATCACTTGGTAGGGTCTTTAATGCCCTGAAAGTGAGAAAGGGCTAGGGATTTAAAATCAGTTCATCAGTTTTTGTTTTTTGTTGTTATAAAATGTGCTGTCCTGCTCATAAGCTAAGTTACGGTGTTGTAATAGATGAGGAAGTTTCCTCCTTCGCCTTGTTGATAGTTTACAAAACGCGGCACCTATACGTACCTTAAACGAAAGTCGGCTCACGCCGTTGACAGGAAGTGATTTTCAGCCGCCGGTCGGCGCCCGTGATGCCAGTTTTTGCACAGCGACTCAGTCTAAAAGTGATCTGTACTGTTTATTTCACCGGCGGAGCTCTTCGGAATAACTTGGTCATCACCTGTCATTTATTCTGACCCTATTGGATTCTGATTGGTTGACTTCCACCTCCTAAATTGTTTGTAATTGACACAGTAGAGGGGGAACAGTGTTTGTCCTACACTGTTAATGTTATTTATGAGAAAAACACACACACACACACAGAGACACACACACACCTTGTTGACCTGCACAACAGAATCTCAATAAGTCGGTCACGGGAAGCCGAGACAAGAGGGAAGTGTTTGTGCACGTTTGTGCGTGTGAGTGCGCGAATGTGTGTGTGTTTGTGTATCCCCCCCTCGTGTGTGTGTGTAACACCTGCGTCAGTGAGCGAGTGAGCCTCCCTCCAATCTCTCCTCTATTCTCTTCTCCTCCTTGCTCCTTAATATTTCATGCCCTCCTCTTTGTGTCTTGCTGCAGGCCTCCCAGACCCGGGACCCCTGAGACTCCAAGGAAGACGTCCGCCACCCCTCCCCAGCCTTCCAACCCGGCTTTACAGGCCCAGATCAAACAAGGTAACAACAAAAGGAGGCGCTTGATTTGGGCCCTGGGGCGTTTGGGGAGGGAGGTGAAAGAGGGAAGGGATGGTAACGCGGCCCACAGGCAGCAGGGCCTTATGATAGCACGAATTCACGAGAGGAGGCTGTTTTATTGTTGCCGTCGTTACCGGGGGGTCTCTCTGGGACCATTGTGGTGGGTTTGACATGTGGGCTATGGTGCTGCTCCTGCATCCAGTAAGAGTTTCGTACCTGAGATTGTTGCTCTGAATGTTTTCTGTCACCGGAGTTTTTGAAAAATGTATTTATCTATTTATTTATTGTATTCAGTGAAGCTTTAACCAACATGCAAACTCCGTTTTTAACTTTTTTCCTGGTTTACACTCAACTTCATTTTCACTCTCATACCTGGGACCTTTCCAGTACAACTAGAGTCTTATATTTAGGGATCAAAGAAGGTTGAATCAGTCCATCTGGATACAACGTTAACGTGGTATCCAGATGGACTGATTCAACCTTCTTTGGATACAACCTTCTCTGGATACAACGTTAACATTGTATCCAGATGAACTGATTCAACCTTCATTGGATAAAACCTTCTCTGGATACAACGTTAACATTGTATCCAGATGGACTGATTCAACCTTCATTGGATAAAACCTTCTCTGGATACAACGTTAACATTGTATCCAGATGGACTGATTCAACCTTCTTTGGATACAACCTTCTCTGGATACAACGTTAACATTGTATCCAGATGGGCTGATTCAACCTTCTTTGGATACAACCTTCTCTGGATACAACGTTAACATTGTATCCAGATGGACTGATTCAACCTTCTTTGGATACAACCTTCTCTGGATACAACGTTAACATTGTATCCAGATGGACTGATTCAACCTTCTTTGGATACAACCTTCTCTGGATACAACGTTAACATTGTATCCAGATGGGCTGATTCAACCTTCTTTGGATACAACCTTCTCTGGATACAACGTTAACATTGTATCCAGATGGGCTGATTCAACCTTCTTTGATTTTCTTACCTGGATTGTTGAGCAGGCATCAAGACACCTATTTATGGATGTTTTCGTTTTTTTAAACCATTTTTTCATTGCCACTTCCAAGTACAAATCTCTCAGTATCGGCCGATACCGAGTATTGGCCAATACCACAAATACTGGCCGATACCGAGTATTGGCCGATACCACAAATACTGGCCGATACCGCCAATCCGATCCATTACTATTGCTGAACAGTGCGGACTTAAAACTATTAGTTTGGAGTCAATGAGCAAAATAATTGATAAAGAATCTGTTTTTTTTTTTCCACCATTAAAGAAATGCAGGCTGCCATGTGCCAAAAGTGTAGTTGATCGAGCCGTTTTACTTTGCTCTATGAGCTGTTACCTATGACTTTTGGTAATTGATGTTCGTCTTGAGTAAAATCTCTGATTTCAATACTCAGTTTTAGCCAGGTATCGGCCCGATGTCCTGTACCAATAATGCATCCCTACTGACCAGTACAACCAAGATAAACTTACTCATGGCTTTTGCTAGTTTCCTGGAGAAAAATGTACTCCGCTCACCCGGTAACAGACTTTGCTGAGGTGCTGGAGCGGGAAAAAAAATCAGACTGAAGGGGAAGAGAAGAGCATCCGCACGCTCAGATCTGTGCAAGAATCTTTTTTTCTTTATTTGTAAGCTTTCCGTCAGAGACCTTCTTCAAGGCACGAGCCTTCTAAAAAAAGATTCTTGCACAGATTTGAGTGTGCAGATGCTCTTTTCTCGTGATATTTTCCTACAATTATCTTGATTAAAATGTATGAATGAAAGCTTTAGATTGGGCTACAGTATATTTTGTGGTGTGTAGTGTAACAGAATGTAAATACGTCTTTGCAGTTGCGTTTGCAAAGTTTAAACTTGTGTAAAAAAATTAATATTATATCCATTTTGTTACAGAACACAAGCTAGAATGTAGCGTCCATGTTGGAGAAGTTCCCCAGTGTTCATTTCTAATTACCAGATCAGGGCTTACCACGAGAAATCGATATAAAACTGCTCGATTCTGTCTTTTTCCACACCAGAAAGACATAACATGTAAATCAGTTCTGTCCAGTAAACATGAAGATACTCCACAGCGATCATATCAATCATTTATTGATCAGTTATTGATTAGAATAGCGTGTTAGCAGTTGAAGAAATGCAGATGCATCACTGCAAATGCGATGGTTGCTTCAAACTGGACGGGAAAGGTTTCAGAAAAATAAATCAAAAACCTTAAGAAAGAAGAGAAAGGAAACAGGAGGAAATGGATAAAAATGGAGAAGTCACTTAAACCTGAACTCACCTCTGTTTCACTGGAGGGGCCTTTTTCTCTGTTTCACTGGAGGGGTCATTTTAACCAGCTGTCTCCATCTCCCTCCCATACTGGAATAGCTCAATACACACACACACACAAACACACACAAACATGTATACAGGCAATTAGTAAGGCTGGACCTGAGTATTTGGATATTCGTTCATTTGGGTAGGTATTCAGTTTCAATTTTGGGATCCGGATATTGAGTTTTTTGTTGTTGTTATTGTTTTTTGTTTTTTTTATGTAGGCTGCCATCGATAAAGGCGAACTGCAACATAACGTTCATCAGCCCATTCTTGTACTATATTTATACTTTTTAATTGCACTGTTAAAATGTGGAAATGTATACTGTCTCAGCTGCGGCACCTCATTATTATTATTATTTTTTGGCAAGCCAGCACTTTTTATTCTACCCACCAACACAAAGTAAAACATAGATGCATTCATATGAAAGCAAAATGAGGCAAGAGATTCCCAGAGCTTCCCTGATCCCGGCTGCGGCGCCTGACGTCCCGCTCACGCGCAGCAGTGACGTCACGTCACGCTTCAGTTCACTTTGGCCGTTACCGGGAAGACAAAATGCCGAAGACCTCGGCTGTGTGGCAACACTTTAAACTGAGCGATGACAAGGCCAGATATGCAATCTGAAACAGTCCTACCACGGTGGCAAAACGAGCATGATAAATCACCTGGATGCTGTAAGTAGTAGGCTATTCTTACTACTACTACTACTGCTACTTTCGGCTGTTCCCGTTAGCCAGTATTTTTTTCCTAGGATAAATCTGGAAAGTTCCCGCCCTCAGGCGCTAGGATTGGCCAGATCTGCCTGTCAGTCAACTTTCCGGATTCATCCTAGGAAAAAAATATTCACTTAACCATACACACTGTTAAGTTGGCACAGTTAGCTTGGTTGCAAACGTGGCTAATGGCTAACAGTTAGCTAGCAAACGTGGCTAGGGTTAGGGTTAGGGTTGTTGCGCGTTCGCATTGGCCTTGACTAACAGACAGATCTGGCCAATCCTAGTACCTGAGGGCGGGAACTTTCCGGATTCATCCTAGGAAAAAAATATTCACCTCCCATTAGGGGTCGCCACAGTGGATCATCTGTTTCCACCTCTTCCTGTCCTCTGCATCTTCCTCTGACACACCAGCCACCTGCATGTCCTCCCTCACCACATCCATAAACCTCCTCTTTGGCCTTCCTCTTCTCCTCTTCCCTGGCAGCGCCATATTCAGCATCCTTCTCCCAGTATACCCAGCGTCTCTCCTCCACACACGTCCAAGCCATCTCGATCTCGCCTCTCTTGCTTTGTCTCCAAACCGTCCAACCTGAGCTGTCCCTCTAATATACTCGTTCCTAATCCTGTCCTTCTTGTCACTCCCAGTGAAAATCTTCACATCTTCAACTCCGCCACCTCCAGCTCCACCTCCTCCTCCTGTCTTTTCATCAGTGCCACTGTCTCCAAACCATACAAGAGCTGGTCTCACAACCGTCTTGTAAACCTCCCCTGTAACTCTTGCTGGCTGTTCTTACACGGTGTAAAACAACCGAGACTGTACTGGCTAGCCAACGTGGCTTAGCTCGTGTCTGTTGTCCAGTCGCCATTATCAAACTGCTTTTATCCGCCATTTAAAAAAGGTCTAAAAAAGCCTAATAATAATTTGTTATGGCTACCTTTTTAAAGGTATTGTTATGACAGAAATAAGCGAGTTGTGTATCTCTGTTTGACATGTTCTCTTGTAGGTTAGTCATGGAAAATGAGAACCGTGCGAGTTCTCCGTTTGTATCAAACAGCAGAAAGTTGAAGCGTGAAGTTTGAGTCGATCTGCCGTACTTCACATCGCAGGACTATTGCACACACGCACGTGAACACGCCACGCATACGTTACGGCGGTACATGATGACACACACGCTCCCACTTCCTCTGTCCCACATGTGGCAGGGGTGGTGTAACACGCGTGTTGGGGCCCCCCCAGAGCCATTGTAGCGCCGTAATGGGGGCCAGGCGTGACAAACGTGTGGACTCACCGGTGCCCACTTATTCACGCCACACGCCTATTCATGGCGCCTTTCAAGGAAACCGCTAGGGCATGACCTGAGTAGGAGCACGCCTCAGCCCGTGTGCTCGGGCCGGGTCGGTGGGTGTTGGCCCCCATTGTGATCTGTTAATGTTGTCCAGTGTTCAAGGGTGCCAGGGCCCCCAGCCCCTTTTTGTTATTGAAATTGGTGTAGAGGCCCTGATAATATACTGCACCCTTCAGAGAGAGAGAGAGAGAGAGGTGAGGGTGAGAGGACATGGTTAAGATCAAGAATGAAGTGATTTTTTTGAAAAACAGTTTGATAAAATTAAAGATTCAGTGACGGTTTACACCTCCTCTTCAATAGTCAAGTGAAAACATCCACAATCCAAAACCAAGAAGAAATGGCCAGTGTTTCTGTAAAAGTTGAAAACTGGAAAAAAAAAAGTGAAACCTCCATCCCTGGATGAAAATTACACACCTCCTCCTCCTCCTCCTCCTCCTCCTCCTCCTCCTATTCCTACTACTACTGCTACTTTTGGCTGCTCCCGTTAGGGGGCGCCACAGCGGATCATCCGTTTCCATGTCTTCCTGTCCTCTGCATCTTCCTCTGTCACACCAGCCACCTGCATGTCCTCCCTCACCACATCCATAAACCTCCTCTTTGGCCTTCCTCTTCTCCTCTTCCCCGGCACCTCCACATTCAGCATCCTTCTCCCAATATACCCAGCATCTCTCCTCCACACATGTCCAAGCCATCTCAGTCTCATCAAAGAAAGTTGAATCAGTTCCTCTGGATACAACATATCCAGATGAAGATGAGGCGTAGATGAGTGATGAAGCATATCTGTCGATAAACATTGTATCCAGATGAACTGATTCAACTTTCATTGATTTTCTTACCTGGATTATTGAAAATGCATAAAGACATCTCGATCTTGCCTCTCTTGCTTTGTCTCCAAACCGTCCAACCTGAGCGGTCCCTCTAATATACTCGTTTCTAATCCTGTCCTTCTTCATCACTCCCAATGAAAGTCTTATCATCTTCATCTCTGCCACCTCCAGCTCCACCTCCTGTCTTTTCATCAGTGCCACTGTCTCCAAACCAGACAACATAGCTGGTCTCACTACCATCTTGTAAACCTTCCCTTTAACTCTTGTTGGTTCCCTTCTGTTCTTATGGTTGTATCATCTTTTTAAGAGAGTGTTGAACTCCGCTTTCAAACATACAAGACGCTTTTCCCTCAACACAACTTCTCTCCATTTCCCACTGCGTAGTTTCCTCCTTCGACTTTTGAAATAAAAACTGCCAACAGTCGAAAAAAAGGTTGGCGTGAACACATGCCGAGTATCTCTTTCGTTCTTTCTTTCGTTCTTTCTTTCTTTCTTTCTTTCTTTCTTTCTTTCTTTCTTTCTTTCTTTCCTTCTTCCTTTCTTTTGTTCTTTATTTTGTTTTTGTTTTGTTTTTTCTTTTTCTTCTTTTCTTTTTTCTTTCTTCTTTTTCTTCCTTTCTTTTGTTCTTTTGTTCTTTTGTTCTTTCTCTCTTTTTTTCTTCTTTCTTTCTCCCTTTCTCCCTTTCTTTTGTTCTTTCTTTCTTCTTTTTCTTCCTTTCTTTATTTCTTTCTTTTTCTTCCTTTCTTTTGTTCTTTCTTTCTTTCTTTCTTTTTCTTCCTTTCTTTTGTTCTTTCTTTCTTTCTTCTTTTTCTTCCTTACTTTTGTTCTTTCTTTCTTTCTTTCTTTCTTTCTTTCTTTCTTTCTTTCTTTCTTTCTTCTTTTTCTTCCTTTCTTTTGTTCTTTCTTTCTTTCCCTGTCTTTTCCCAGCAGACGGCTGTGTAGTGTTTTGACTGTTTTTCTGTGGTCTGTGTGTGTGTGTGTGTGTGTGTGTGTGTGTGTGTGTGTGTGTGTGTGCGTGTGTGTGTTGTGTACTAAATGTGACCTGTATGTTGTGACTTGTTGTACCTGTAAGTGTTTATTTAAAGTCCTGCTGTTCACCTCGTTTTTCTTCTGGTTCTACTAATCACTGTATGAATAGATATTTTTTTCAATTTATGTGTTTCTAACAAAATCTAACATAATATCACAGAATCTATGCTTTTGGAGATATATAGATATTTATTGTTTGTACGTTTGTTTATTTTGCTCTTGAAATGAAATGTGTATGTAAAATAAGGAGAATATTTATTTAAATCTGAAACGTCATTATCTCAGTTTTTAAAGTTTAAATGTTGCGCTATCTTGGCTCTAGCGTAAAAAACAGTTGGAAATTCAATTCAAATTCTGTTTAAACCAGTATCAAAAACTATTGCTAATTACAAATTGGAAGAGTTAAACAAAAAAATTTTTAGGATCAATAGGGTTCAATCAATCCTTCAATGTGAAGCCCTTTGGGTGTCTAGAAAAGAGTAAATGTAATAAAAATAAAAGAATAATAATAAATAATAATAATAAAATAAATGTAATAATGATGATTTTTATTATAATAATAATAATTATTTTTATTATTATTATTATTATTATATTACCATTTGATTCAGAGGTGAGAGTCTTATATAATTCTCAGTTGTGAATGGGTTAAAAAAAGATTTTAAGTGTGTAAATAGATGTGTCAGTAAGTTATTTGACTCCATTAAAATGTCATTGTCCTCTCGCCAGGGATGTTTGTCTACTTCTGTCTGCGTCTCTCTGCAAACTAACAGCTGTTTCACTGTTTTTGCTCCAAGCGGCTGCTGGGAAGAAAAAAAAGATAATCTTTTTGTTTTCCTTTGAGCGCTTTTGCTTTTATTTCCTTCACTTTCCTCTGTTTCAAATCTAATATTAATCTTTGTATCTTTTCTTTTGTCTTTCCTTTTGTCTTTCCTGTCCTTCGAGGTTGTTTATCCACTGCTGTTTGTCGAAACGTCACTTGTGTAATTTCAGTTTTTATTCCTGTTCAGGTGTGTTCAGACACGAGGCGGCTTCTTGCCAGACTATTATTTCCAGTGAGAGCGGTGAAGCAGGAGGCGGGGGTGATGCAGTATAACGGGTTGGGTGGTGTACACAGTTGAGAAATGCTCAGAAAAAACAATCTGATTCCAGTGTTGCACTTCTTACCTACCACACTTAAAGGACAAATCAATTTTGGTTCCCACTTCTTAGTTCCCGCGATGACAAAAAATTGGAGGGGGAGCCTGGACGTATATATTAATCGCATGATTGGCATAATTTTCATAATCTTGCAAGTTTTCAAACATGGAATAGCCAAAAGAGATGACTCATACAATAAGGGCGTAAACAAATTACACATGAATTGAAGAATTACAGCTGCGACCAGCAACTTTAATCATACGCTGCCTGTTGTCTGAACACAGCTTTCCTGTTGCAGGTTTTATGTCTTCTTTCTATCGTGTAGTTCGTTTGCTGTTGCTAAAGAGTTTTGTCTAATTTTTCTATTTCTATATATTTTCTTTCTTAGCTTCTAATTTCCTTCTTGACTGTGTCTCTCCTCTCTTCCTTTGCAAGCTGCTGTAGCTGCCACAGCCACTACTACTCCTGGGGCTCCAGGGGCCCCAGGGGTTCTGTCTCAGGGGGCCCCTAGCTCCCCCAGCCCTGGCCCTGCTTCTCATAACATCCCCTCAGTCAACGAAGGTACAGACTGGCTGCTACTGCTAAGGGATGCTCTCATAGCTACCTTCCTCCCTCTCTCTTGTTTTTATGAGTCCTTTCTTTTTCTTTTCTTCTGTCCTTCTGTCTTTCTGTCCTTTATCTATCTTCTGTTTTGTTATTCATCCTTCCCTCTGGGTCTCTTTTTCTCATCCTCTTCTTCTCTGTTAATCCCTCACTTGTCTTGCTGTAAGGTCCGCTGCATGCTTCAAACAAAAAGCTGGTCAGAAAGTCGAACAATGTTGGGAAGGAGCTTTTCTACGGTCAAATCAAAAGGGGGGCTTAGAGTCGGACATTATTTCCTAACTTTCCGAAACATTTTCGACATTTTGAAGCCTACGCCCACATCCAGCAGTGATCGGCTGGGTGTTTAGGGCAAACATTCTTCACATAGGTACTTCTGCTGCCGTGTTAACTTCTCACTGCTGCCCACGAGCAACTTCGAGGAAAAACTCTGTTACTCTCTTTCCACCAGCATGGAACCAGTTCCGTTCCAGTTCACGCACCAGATTTTGAACCATTCGGAGCATTTCGACAAAATATAAATTGGCTTGAAACCAAAGTTGGTTCCCAGCTGTTCTAGGTTGGAAAGGTAGATGGAGAAGTTAGGACCATCAAGGTATCTCTGGGCGTGTCATAGTCTAGGTTGGAAAGGCAGATGTAGAAGTTAGGACCATCACGACATCTCTGGGCGTGTCATGTTCTAGGCTGGAAAGGAAGATGGAGAAGTTAGGACCATCACAACATCTCTTGGCGTGTCATAGTCTAGGTTGGAAAGGCAGATGTAGAAGTTAGGACCATCACGACATCTCTCGGCATTTCATAGTCTAGGTTGGAAAGGAAGATGGAGAAGTTGGGACCATCACAACATCTCTGGGCGTGTCATAGTCTAGGTTGGTAAGGCAGATGGAGAAGTTAGCACCATCAAGGTATCTCTGGGCGTGTCATAGTCTAGGTTGGAAAGGCAGATGGAGAAGTTAGGACCATCACAACATCTCTGGGCGTGTCATGTTCTAGGCTGGAAAGGGAGATGGAGAAGTAAGGATCATCACAGCATCTCTTGGCGTGTCATAGTCTAGGTTGGAAAGGCAGATGTAGAAGTTAGGACCATCACGGTGTCTCTTGGCGTGTCATAGTCTAGGTTGGAAAGGCAGATGTAGAAGTTAGGACCATCACGACATCTCTGAGCATTTCATAGTCTAGGTTGGAAAGGAAGATGGAGAAGTTAGGACCATCACAACATCTCTGGGCGTGTCATGTTCTAGGCTGGAAAGGGAGATGGAGAAGTTAGCACCGTCAAGGTATCTCTGGGCGTGTCATAGTCTAGGTTGGAAAGGCAGATGGAGAAGTTGGGACCATCACAACATCTCTGGGCGTGTCATGTTCTAGGCTGGAAAGGGAGATGGAGAAGTTAGGACCATCACAACATCTCTGGGCGTGTCATGTTCTAGGCTGGAAAGGGAGATGGAGAAGTAAGGATCATCACAGCATCTCTTGGCGTGTCATAGTCTAGGTTGGAAAGGCAGATGTAGAAGTTAGGACCATCACGGTGTCTCTTAACGTGTCATAGTCTAGGTTGGAAAGGCAGATGTAGAAGTTGGGACCATCACAACATCTCTGGGGATTTCGTAGTCTAGGTTGGAAAGGAAGATGGAGAAGTTAGGACCATCACAACATCTCTGGGCGTGTCATGTTCTAGGCTGGAAAGGGAGATGGAGAAGTAAGGATCATCACAGCATCTCTTGGCGTGTCATAGTCTAGGTTGGAAAGGGAGATGGAGAAGTTAGGACCACCATGGCGTCTCTGGGCATGTCATAGTCTAGGCTAGAAAGGGAGATGAAGAAGTTAGGACAATCACAACATCTCTGGGCGTGTCTTAGTGTAGGTTGGAAAGGGAGATGGAGAAGTTAGGACCATCACAACATCTCTGGGCGTGTAATAGTCTAGGCTGGAAAGGGAGATGGAGAAGTTAGGACCATCACAACATCTCTGGGCGTGTAATAGTCTAGGCTAGAAAGGGAGATGGAGAAGTTAGGACCATCACAACATCTCTGGGCGTGTCGTAGTCTAGGCTAGAAAGGGAGATGGAGAAGTTAGGACCATCACAACATCTCTGGGCGTTTCATAGTCTAGGCTGGAAAGGGAGATGGAGAAGGCAACAATGGACAAGTTAAGTGAGAAATTGTTGGGGAAAAAAGAGCGTGCAGTGATCTACCGATGAAACCCAATGCTTGGTGACGATTTGGTCATCTTCTGAGTTTAGGTGAAGGTAGAACGCAGCATGAGGAAGAGTAAGCTTTATGCTGAACTAGTCGAAGAGTTAGACAAGGCACACTGGAACACAAGAACAAATACCAAACAGGCTAGTTCTTTTAGATGAAAGCCCAAGAAAAACTGTGGGATGGGGTGCGAATTAAAACAAATCATATTTATAATGAAATAATCAAAGTATTGCTGCATTTCGAAACCCGTCAGTATTTTTTTTTTTTAGACCCCCCCCTTTTTTTTTTTTCTTCTCCCCAATTGTGTCTGGCCAATTACCCCACTGTTCCTGGTAGTCCTGTTCGCTGCTCCACCCCCTCTGCTGATACGGGGAGGGCTGCAGACTACCACATGCCTCCTCCGATACATGTGGAGTCGCCAGCTGCTTCTTTTCTCCTGACAGTGAGGAGTTTCTCCAGGGGGATGTAGCACGTGGGAAGATCACGCTATTCCCCCCAGTTCCCCCTCTCCCCCAAACAGGCAAGTTCAGTTGTGTCTGTAGGGACGCCCGACCAAGCCGGAGGTAACACGGGGATCGCCGGATCGAATCCCCGTGTTACCCCTGGCTTGGTCTGGCGTCCTACAGACACAATTGGCCATGTCCGCGGATAGGAAGCCGGATGTGGGTGTGTGTCCTGATCGCTGCAGTAGCGCCTCCTCTGGTCGGTCGGGGCACCTGTTCGGAGGGAGGGGGAATAGCGTGATCCTCCCACGTGCTACGACCCCTGGTGAAACTCCTCAATGTCAGGTGAAATGTGGCTGGCAGGGCTGGCAGGCATGAGGTAATCTGCAGCCCTCCCGGGATCAGCAGAGGGGGTGGGGCAGCAACTGGGTCAGCTTCGGAAGAGTGGGGTAATTGGCTGGATACAATTGGGGAGAAAATGGGGGGGAGACCGCCCCCCCGGGGGGACCCCACCCCACCCAAAAAAAGTGCTGTCTGATGTGGCCAGTTCATTTGAAGCATGCGGAGACCTCAATTGCTCTCCTCTCTCTCCTCCTTGTTTTCTTGTTTGCCATTCATCATTTCATCTAGTCGTCTCTCCTTCTCGCCTCCTTCTCGTCTCATTCACAGGTTCCTCCTTTTCCATTTCTTGCCTTTCGTCTTGCTTTCTCCCTCTCTCCGTACCTCTTCTCCTTCACCTCTTCCTTCTGGATTCAGTCCTGGTCCCTTTTCTGCAGCCCCGTTAGGCTTTCCTCTCAGCTGTCTGTCTCTCGCAGTGTTGTCCCCCCCCCTTGGTCTGTAGCGCCGTGTGGCTGCCCACCTCCCTCTGTCCTTCCTTCCTTCCGTCTGTCTGCCTCTCTGTCCTTCAGCCTGTCAGGGCTGAGCTCAATCCATTTTCAGTGTGGTCCACTTAGGAAGGGGACGGCTTTAAAGACCTCGTATCCTGTGAATTGTGGGAAGTGAGGCTGCCGCTGCACACCGCTGACTCGGAGATCGACACCGAGCGCTCTGACGTCAGGTTTCTGTCGTCGGTTCAAGTAGACGCACTCGAAAATAAATTGACCCCAGCCCAGGTGTCCCCAGTCTTTGTCTGATGTTTTCTTATTTTTTTAGTGTCAGCCCCTGTGCCGTCTCGTCCCGTCCGGTCCGGTCCGGTCTGGCCCTGTCTGCTGCTCTAGCTCTGTCTGTCTGGTTTTCTGTCTGTCTGTCTGTTTGTGTGTCTGTCTGACAGTCCGTGTGCTCTGACATGACGACATGTCTGTACTGTTTGCAAGCTTGCTGTTTTCACATGAGGGGGTTAGAAGTACGTTAATGTAGTAAAACTTGGGAGAAATCAGCCCGGAGAAATCAGCCCGGAGAAATCCGAATTGACTTGCTTGACGCCATTTTGAATAAACCGCCTGTTGACAGTCAGGAGTCCCCACTGAGACGCCACATTCACCTCTTTCCTATGTCACCAATACTGAGTTTATGGGAAAATATTTTTTTATAAGGAATATAATATTGGAAATGGAAAGTAAGAGGAAGAGGTGAATGAATGATGGGTAATACAGTTGTATGATTTTTAAAAAATCTTCACCCCCCCCCCTCCCCCGGTAGATGAAACAACGTAACATAACTCAGAGATATGGTATTTTGTTGTCTTTTTTTATCTTTTAAACAGCACCTAGATTTTTTTTTGACAGGAAACGGCCCTCTACTGGTGAGCCTTGCTGCTTTTTCCCCTCAAAATGAATGTCTCTTCAAATTATTGACATCCTATTTTGTATATATTGACGGAAGTGGAATAAAAAGTGCCTTCATTTTGTGTTATATTCGGGCGACACTGTCGCCTCACAGCAAAGAGATCCTGGGTTCGAACCCCGGGCCGTCCCAGCTGCCCACTGCTCCTATACAATGGGATGGGTTAAATGCAGAGAACAAACTCATTATAAGAATACAATGACAAGATAAAGTGGCTTTCTTTCCTCTTCTTCTTCATATACTCTCAGTTCTCCAACATTCAGTGAAAGAAACAGCCGACTTAAATTTTTTTGAGCTATCCTTCTTGAATAACTCATGTCAGAAAGCAAGCGTGCTCACAGTCTCATTCCCTCTGAGTATGCCGGCGGTCAAAAACGTTGTAAATTTATTTGTAAATTTCTTTTTATAGAAATATTGTTACCGTGCTGCAGAAACCTTATCTTCCCAGTTTTAAGAAATGTTTTGATATGAACTAATAGTCTATCATGATTAAAGTTATTTTAATAAGGCGTCCGGGTGGCGTGGCGGTCTATTCCGTTGCCTACCAACATGGGGCTCGCCGGTTCGAATCCCCATGTTACTTCCGGCTTGGTGGGACGTCCCTACAAACATGATTGGCCGTATCTGCCGGTGCGAATCCAGATGTGGTAGCGCCTCCTCTGGTCAGTCAGGGACGGCCTGATTTTTTTTGGGGGGGGGGGGGGGATAACGTGATCCTCCCACGCGCTACGTCCCCCTGGCGAAACTCCTCACTGTCAGGTGAAAAGAAGCGGCTGGCGACTCCACATGTATCAGAGGAGGCGTGTGGTAGTCTGCAGCCCTCCCCGGATCGGCTCGGAAGAGTGGGGTAATTGGACGGGTACAATTGGGGAGAAAAGGGGGGGATCACAGAAATACATTGACCTCAATGGTAAACACCACTTATCTTGTCTCTTCTTTGGAGCTCTGAGGTTTCAAGCTGGATGGTGACAATAATCTATAACCAGAGGTTGACTGGCGCCATATTGATCAGCATTGTTATTGATTTTAACAGGATTTAAAACCCATCAACTTTTGTAATTGAGCAAAACTAACACTTGACAGTACAGCTTCCTCTTTGTTCCTCAGTGAAGGGGGTAAGTTTTCCCACCGGTGCTCTCTGGCAAACAAATCCTCCGGGACTTTTTTTTGCTGCTTTAGAGCCCGTTCATCAACACACGTGTGTGCGTCCTCTCTCTACCAGCAACATCCGATCCATGAGCCATATATTGGACAGATATATGTGGGAAAGACATTCGGTTTATGTTGAATATCAGAACACAAGACATTTCTGTCCATGTTTCTGTATGTCATATGTGTGTACTGAGGTGGTGTCAGTTCCCTTACGGTTGTGTTTATGTGGCGCGGATAAATAAGAAAGAACGGGAGCTGGAGTTTTAACTGATAGCCTGGCAACTCAGATTTTGAGTCCGTCGTGTGAGTTACTCATCACCGGGGGCTTGTCACAATATGGTGACATGGTACTCGTCTAGTTTCTACACGGTCTGTAAAAGTCGAAGGTAGTTGGCCTTATTAACGTTGCTAACCCAGAAATTGCTACACCCTTCTGCAAGCCGAAGAGCTAGCCCGCTGCTAGCTAGCCATTGATTTCAATGGGGAATAATGCCTCTCTTCATTTCTAATTTGGAAAATTTGATGCTTAAAAAAAAAGACTTAAATTGAGCTTCTGGGTGGCGTGGCGGTCGGTTCCGTTGCCTACCAACATGGGGATCGCCGGTTCGAATCCCCGCGTTGCCTCCGGCTTGGCCGGGCGTCCCTACAGACACAATTGGCCGTGTCTGTGGGGGGGAAGCCGGATGTGGGTGTGTGTCCTGGTTGCTGCGCTAGCGCCTCCTCTGGTCAGTCATGGTGCCTGACCATGGGGGGGGGGGGGTAGCGTGATCCTCCCATGCGCTACGTCCCACTGGCAAAACTCCTCCCTGTCAGGTGAAAAGAAGCGGCTGGCGACTCCACATGTATCGGAGGAGGCATGTGGTAGTCTGCAACCCTCCCCGGATCGGCAGAGGGGGTGGAGCAGTGACCGGCACGCCTCGGAAGAGTGGGGTAATTGGACGGATACAATTGGGGGAGAAACCCCCCCCCCAAAAAGACTAAAATGAGTAACGCCAGGTTATCTTAGGGTTTGTGGCTCCTGAGCAGCAGCAGCAGGGTATATCTGCTGTCACCTGCTACCTGCACTGATCCAGATCCTCCTGTGGTCGCTGATCACCTGCTGATTTTACACACCCGGGGTAGAAACACGACACCCACAGAGCTAGCAAGCCAGTCCCAGTCCCCTGTCCCAGTCCCCTGTCCCAGTCCCCTGTCCCAGTCCCCTGTCCTACCATCACTGTCAATATATTTCCGTTTGGGTGTACTACTGTGTGTGTGTGTGTGTGTGTATGTGTGTGTGTATGTGTGTATGTGTGTGTGTGTGTGTGTGTGTATGTGTGTGTGTATGTGTGTGTGTGTATGTGTGTGTGTGTATGTGTGTGTGTAAGAGATAAGGGGAGACACAGTGAAATGTTATCAAGTCATTCATTGCTGTTAAATGGCGCTCTTATCTGCTCCATCGGGGCAGTTTTATAAGAATTAAATAGAAATAAATAAATAAATAAAAGGCCCTTTCTGTGTTTTGTGTTATGATGTTAATATAATATAATATATATATAAGCAGTGGGGTTGAACTGACGTCAGGGGTCCTGGGATTAAACATACGTATATATAGCACACAATAGTCAACACCAGGGTCTTGTAAGTCACGGGTGGGTCAAAGGAAATAAATATAAGAGACAAAACCCGGAGATGTGGGGTATTTGTGTAACAGCTGTGAAGGGTGTGTGTGTGTGTGTGTGTGTGTGTGTGTGTGTCTGTGTGTGTGTGTGTGTGTGTGTGTGTAAGAGAGCATACACAGTATCCTGGGTACCCTGTAATGTTTTCTGATCCTGGATTTGTGGCGTGTCTTTGTCCGTCTGGGTGTCTCTCCATGTGTGGATCGTGGTGTTTGCTTGTCTGGCTGCATGCGGCTTTGTGTGTATCTGTCCCCGTGTGTGCGCGCGTGTGTGTGTGTTTGTGTGTGTGTGTGTGTGCTTAGGTTGGAGCCAGCTAGCTGCCATGCACTGTGTGATGCTACCAGACCTGCTTGGCCTGGACAAGTTTCGACCTCCCCTGCTGGAGATGTTGGCCAGGAGGTGGCAGGACCGCTGCCTAGAGGTAACACACACGTGCACACACACACACACAAACACACACACACAAGAACTTTGAAAGAAATTTAGAAATTTCGCATCAATTTGTGAATTTCGTTGTGTTAGTCCAGACTAACGTGGTGTTAGTGTCGCACAAGAAGCCAGGTGGTCTTGTCCCTGTGCTCGGCTCTCCTGAGCTCGCTGTGCAAGACACGATGGACTCACTTTTATTCAAATGTGACATGAAAATAGGAACCAAATAAAACAATAACTAATATCAAAACATCAGGGAGTTTTGTAAAATCAGATGGTGGAGTGGCAGCGAGCGAGACTGTGGAATTGTGGCACATGGTGCAATGCAGTCTGGGTAATGAGGTCGTTTGGTTGTGATGTTCATTGCGGGCTCACTGACCTTAACCGCTATGGACCGCAACACATCACAGAGTCCTCTCAGGGGGAGAGAGAGACAGAGAGAGAGAGAGAGAGAGAGAGAGAGAGAGAGAGAGAGAGAGAGAGAGAGAGAGAGAGAGAGAGAGAGAGAGAGAGAGAGAGAGAGAGAGAGAGAGAAAGAAAGAGAGAGAGAGAGAGAGAGAGAGAGAGAGAGAGAGAGAGAGAGAGAGAGAGAGAGAGATATTTTCCCCCTATTTCTCCCCAATTTACTTTGGCCGAATTACTCCACTCTTCCAAGCTGTCCCGGTCGCTCCTCCAACCCCTCTGCCAATGCGGGGAGGGCTGCAGGCTACCACGCGCCTCCTCCGATACCTGCCAGTGAGGAGTTTCACCAGTGGGACGTAGCGTATGTTCCCTCCAGTTCCCCCTCCTCCCCGAACAGGTGCCCCGGACCGACCAGAGGAGGCGCTGGTGCAGCGACCAGGACACAAACCCACCCACAGACACGGCCAACTGTGTCTGTAGGGACGCCCGACCAAGCCGGAGGCAACACGGGGGATTCGAGCCGGCGATCCCCCGTGTTGGTAGGCAACGAAATAGGCCGCCACACCACCTGGACACCAACACGATTGGGGAGAAAAAAAGGGGGGGAAATCCCCAAAAAAATTAAAAAAATCTGTAAATCGCTGGGCAAAGCAACTTTGGCTAGTGACAGAATGGCAGTTTGGTCGACCTGAACTCTGAATAGTGGTACAGAGAAGAGAACTAAATCACGCCACAGCGCTGATAGCATGTTCATATGTACTGGTCATCCTTTGCTGAAAGGGAATCTGGCTGTAGTTATTATTTTTGAGCATGTTTTAGTCATTGTCATCGTCGTTTTGTTGAGAAGAAGGGCTGTGTGACAAATGTCAAGGAACATGAAGGGGTGTTGGACTTCGCATTGACTAAAGTATCACCGACACACTGGCATACATTCATATACAGACACATTCATGATGTCATCCTCTGTCTCTTCCTGGTTGTAGGTGCGAGAGGCAGCCCAGGCGCTCCTATTGGCCGAGCTGAGGCGGATCGGCCAGTCGGGGCGTAAGGACACCATTGACTTGTGGGCACCCTACCTACCTCAGTATGTGGACAGTGTCAGCTCTCGTAAGTAGACCTCAGCGTAGTACACGGACAGGCGTCTGGAGTGAAGTAACGAGAGATGAGAACTGAGTAAAAGTGTTACGATAAAAGTTGTAACAAGAAATGGGGACAAATACACAAACGGAGAGATGAACCAACAGATGGACTGATGGAAAGAAAAGTCTATTGTTTGTAATTTTGCTTATACACAGATCAGCCAAAACATTAAAACCACCTGCCTAATATTGCGTAGATCCCCCTCGTGCCAACAAAACAGCTCTGGCCCATCGAGACATGGACTCCACCAGACCTCTGAAGGTGTCCTCTGGTGTCCGGCACCAAGACGTTAGCAGCAGAGCCTTTAAGTCCTGTAAGTTGTGAGGTGGGGCCTCCATGGATCAGACTTGTTTTTCCAGCACATCCCACAGATGCTCGATCGGATTGAGATCTGGAGAATCTGGAGGCCAAGGCAGCACCTCGAACTCTTCGTCATGTTCCTCAAACCATCCCTGAACAATGTGTGAGGTGCAGCAGGGGGCATGATCCTGCTGGAAGAGGCCACCGCCATCAGGGAATACTGCTGTCATGAAGGGGTGTACCTGGTCTGCAGCCATGGTTAGGTAGGTGGTTCCTGTCAAAGTAACATCCACATGAATGCCAGGACCCAAGGTCTCCCAGCAGAACATTGATCAGAGCATCACACTGCCTCCACCCGCTTGCCTTCTCCCCATAGTGCATCCTGGTGCCGTCTCTTCTGCAGGTAAACAGTGCACACACACACCCGGCGGTCCACATGATGTAAAAGAAAACATGATTCATCAGACCAGACCACCTTCTTCCACTGCTCCATGGTCCAGTTCTGATGCTCACATGCCCATTGTAGACACTTTGGGTGGTGGACAGGGGACATCATGGACACTGACTGGTCTGTGGCTCTGCAGCCTCATACACAGCAAGCTGTGATGCACTGTGTGTTCTGCCACCTGTCCGTCATAGCCAGCATTCACTTCTTCAGCAGTTTGAGCTACAGTAGCTCTCCTGTGGGATCAGACCAGACGGGCTAGCCTTCACTCCCCACATGCATCAGTGAGTCTCGGGCGTCCATGACCCTGTCGCCGGGTCACCGGTTGTCCTTCCTTGGACCACTTTTGGTAGGTAGTGACCACTGCATACCAGGAACACCCCACAAGACCTGCTGGTGTGGAGATGCTCTGACCCAGTGGTCTAGCCGTCACAACTTGATCCTGTTCACAGTCGCTCAGGTCCTTACACTTGCCCGTTTTTCCTGCTTCCAACACATCAACTGCAACAACTGACTGTTCACTTGCTGCCTCATACGTCCACCTCTTGACAGGTGCCATGGTAACCAGATAATCTACGTTTTGGCTGATTGGTGTATTTTTCAGTCTGGTATGAAGGCTCACTCTGCAGGAATGTGATTGCACATTAAGACGGATTTCATTATGTTGAATCAAAACGTTGATTTTTGATGAACTGCAGAGTCTGTAGGCCTCGTTCATGTCCATCCCCCTTGTGGTTACAAGTGTGTGTGTGTGTGTGTGTGTGTGTGTGTGTGTGTGTGTGTGTGTGTGTGTGTGTGTGTGTGTGTGTGTGTGTGTTGAGTTTTTCTGTCTGTCTGTCCCGTTCTCTGCCTGAGCAGGTAGACCGCTGCAGTTGCGTTTGTGTGTATTATTGTGTGGTCTGTACAGGAAGAAGTCGTGGTCGTCAACAAACTGGACGGACACACAGAGTGACTGTCAGTGTTACAGCTATAAATAAGGAAGGCCAGGATACATTATGTATACACTCGTTCAATAGTGAAGACTTCCCTGCAAGAGGAAAACCTCAGGAGAGGAACGAGAGAGAGAGAGAGAGGGTCGGAGACAGAGGATCAGAGAAACAGTCGAGAGAGAGGGAGAGAGAGAGACAGAGGATCAGAGAAACAGTCGAGAGAGAGGGAGAGAGACAGAGGGTCAGAGAAACAGTCGAGAGAGAGGGAGAGAGACAGAGGGTCAGAGAAACAGTCGAGAGAGAGGGAGAGAGAGACAGAGGATCAGAGAAACAGTCGAGAGAGAGGGAGAGAGAGACAGAGGATCAGAGAAACAGTCGAGAGAGAGGGAGAGAGAGAGACAGAGGATCAGAGAAACAGTCGAGAGAGAGGGAGAGAGAGAGACAGAGGGTCAGAGAAACAGTCGAGAGAGAGGGAGAGAGACAGAGGGTCAGAGAAACAGTCGAGAGAGAGGGAGAGAGAGAGACAGAGAGCAACAGAGAGGGTCAGAGGAACAGTTGAGAGAGAGGGAGAGAGAGAGACAGAGGATCAGAGAAACAGTCGAGAGAGAGAGAGAGAGAGACAGAGGGTCAGAGGAACAGTCGAGAGAGAGAGAGAGAGAGAGACAGAGGGTCAGAGGAACAGTCGAGAGAGAGAGAGAGGGAGAGAGACAGAGGGTCAGAGAAACAGTCGAGAGAGAGGGAGAGAGAGAGAGACAGAGGGTCAGAGGAACAGTCGAGAGAGAGGGAGAGAGAGAGACAGAGGGTCAGAGAAACAGTCGAGAGAGAGGGTGAGAGAGAGAGACAGAGGATCAGAGAAACAGTCGAGAGAGAGGGAGAGAGAGAGACAGAGGGTCAGAGGAACAGTCGAGAGAGAGAGAGAGAGAGAGACAGAGGGTCAGAGGAACAGTCGAGAGAGAGGGAGAGAGACAGAGGATCAGAGAAACAGTCGAGAGAGAGAGAGAGAGAGACAGAGGGTCAGAGGAACAGTCGAGAGAGAGAGAGAGAGAGAGACAGAGGGTCAGAGGAACAGTCGAGAGAGAGAGAGAGGGAGAGAGACAGAGGGTCAGAGAAACAGTCGAGAGAGAGGGAGAGAGAGAGACAGAGGGTCAGAGGAACAGTCGAGAGAGAGGGAGAGAGAGAGACAGAGGGTCAGAGAAACAGTCGAGAGAGAGGGTGAGAGAGAGAGACAGAGGATCAGAGAAACAGTCGAGAGAGAGGGAGAGAGAGAGACAGAGGGTCAGAGGAACAGTCGAGAGAGAGAGAGAGGGAGAGAGAGAGACAGGGTCAGAGAAACAGTCGAGAGAGAGGGAGAGAGAGAGACAGAGGGTCAGAGAAACAGTCGAGAGAGAGGGAGAGAGAGAGAGAGGGTCAGAGACAGAGGGTCAGAGAAACAGTCGAGAGAGAGGGAGAGAGAGAGATAGAGGGTCAGAGAAACAGTCGAGAGAGAGGGAGAGAGAGAGACAGAGGGTCAGAGGAACAGTCGAGAGAGAGAGAGAGGGAGAGAGAGAGACAGAGGGTCAGAGAAACAGTCGAGAGAGAGGGAGAGAGAGAGACAGAGGGTCAGAGGAACAGTCGAGAGAGAGAGAGAGAGAGAGAGAGAGAGAGACAGAGGGTCAGAGACAGAGGGTCAGAGAAACAGTCGAGAGAGAGGGAGAGAGAGAGATAGAGGGTCAGAGGAACAGTCGAGAGAGAGGGAGAGAGAGAGAGAGACAGGGTCAGAGAAACAGTCGAGAGAGAGGGAGAGAGAGAGACAGAGGGTCAGAGAAACAGTCGAGAGAGAGGGTGAGAGAGAGAGAGACAGAGGGTCAGAGAAACAGTCGAGAGAGAGGGAGAGAGAGAGACAGAGGATCAGAGAAACAGTCAAGAGAGAGGGAGAGAGAGAGAGAGACAGAGGGTCAGAGAAACAGTCGAGAGAGAGGGAGAGAGAGAGACAGAGGGTCAGAGGAACAGTCGAGAGAGAGAGAGAGAGGGAGAGAGAGAGACAGAGGGTCAGAGAAACAGTCGAGAGAGAGGGAGAGAGAGAGACAGAGGGTCAGAGGAACAGTCGAGAGAGAGGGAGAGAGAGGGTCAGAGACAGAGGGTCAGAGAAACAGTCGAGAGAGAGGGAGAGAGAGAGATAGAGGGTCAGAGGAACAGTCGAGAGAGAGGGAGAGAGAGAGAGAGACAGAGGGTCAGAGAAACAGTCGAGAGAGAGGGAGAGAGAGAGACAGAGGGTCAGAGAAACAGTCGAGAGAGAGGGTGAGAGAGAGAGAGACAGAGGGTCAGAGAAACAGTCGAGAGAGAGGGAGAGAGAGAGACAGAGGATCAGAGAAACAGTCAAGAGAGAGGGAGAGAGAGAGAGACAGAGGGTCAGAGAAACAGTCGAGAGAGAGGGAGAGAGAGAGAGACAGAGGGTCAGAGAAACAGTCGAGAGAGAGGGAGAGAGAGAGAGACAGAGGGTCAGAGAAACAGTCGAGAGAGAGGGAGAGAGAGAGACAGTGGGTCAGAGAAACAGTCGAGAGAGAGGGAGAGAGAGAGAGACAGAGGGTCAGAGAAACAGTCGAGAGAGAGGGAGAGAGAGAGACAGTGGGTCAGAGAAACAGTCGAGAGAGAGGGAGAGAGAGAGAGACAGAGGGTCAGAGAAACAGTCAAGGGAGAGAGAGAGAGACAGAGGGTCAGAGAAACAGTCGAGAGAGAGGGAGAGAGAGAGAGAGAGACAGAGGGTCAGAGGAACAGTCGAGAGGGAGCGAGGGAGAGAGAGGGAGAGAGAAACAGACAGACAGACAGACAGAGAGAGCAACAAAGGGTCAGAGAAACAGCCGAGAGAGCGAGAGAGAGACAGAGAGAGCGAGAGAGAGGGTCAGAGAAACATACAAAAGAGAGAGACAGCGAGAGAGAGAGAGAGAGAGAGAGAGGGAGAGCAGGAAGGAGAGACACAAAAACAGAGAAAGACACGAGAAAAACAAGAAGAAGAGGGATGTGGAGAGGAAGAAAGACAAAAAGGGAGAGAGAGAGGTTGATAAAGGTGGAATGGATTTGTGGAGGGATCTAAGCCTTTGACTCTGAAACTGTGTGTGTGTGTTAGCGCAGGCATGTGGCTTTATGTATGTATGTTTGTGTACGTGTGTATCGATGTCTTTTGTGTGTCTGCCTGTGAGAGAGAAGATACAGAGTTTTGTCCAGTTTAGGGTGTGTGTGTGTGTGTGTGTGTGTGTGTGTGTGTGTGTGTGTGTGTGTGTGTGTGTGAGAGTTACGTGGGTGTGTGCCTGGGTCGGGGATTAGTTTGTTTACTGTCTGCCCAGGTATTGACCAACAGTTAAGATAAAACACAGACACACACACACACACACACACACACACACACACACAGTGCGCCTCTGTGTTTCTCAGTCTCACTTTCTGCCTTCCTGTGACAGTGTCTGTCTGACTGACTCAGCCCCACCGTCTGTCAGTACTTGTGGTTCCCCCTGTTGATGGGGAGAAAAGTTGGCTCTTTACCTTGTTTGGTTGGAAATGGCCTTTTTTAAATATTTGTCGTCTGCATTTTCGTGAATGTTTTTATGTAACCGTAAGTTTCTACCGTGTGTGTGTCCCCTCCCGAAGTATCTGTGTGACGTACGTGTGTATTTAAAGGTGTAGATGTGTATTAGTGTGTGTGTGTGTGTGTGTGTGTGTGTGTGTGTGTGTGTGTGTGTGTGTGTGTGTGCGCGCATATTCTAGTGTCCTGTCACTTCTCCAGGAGTTGAACTGTGGATGCTGTGGAAGGGGGTTTCTCTGGGGAACGGTTGTCATAGCAACGGGCGCCGGTCAGTGTTGTGTTACCACAGCAGCGCTGCGGGCAGGGTGGTGGTGCAAGGTTGGGGTGGTGTGGATGTGTGTGTATGTGTGTCAGGGGTGGGGTGGGGTGGGGGGGGTGACCTCAAGGGATGGAGGGGGAGGAAGGCAGGCAGGGAGCAAGGTTACAGGGGTCACTGAATCTGATCTCCTCTCTTTGTTTCTGGCACTGCAGCAAAGAGTAGAACAGCATGGATTAAAATAGAAGGGATAATTGCCCTTTTTATCTGTCTGCCTGTCTGTCTGTCTGTACGTCTGTCTGTACTTCTGTCTCTCTCGCTGTTTAGATCTGACTTCTGTCTGTGTCTGTAGGTCTGTCTATGTAGGTCTTACTGTCTGTCTGTTGATTCTGTCTGTCTTGTCTACTGTCTGCCTCTCTGTTGGTCTGTCTGTTTCGCCTAACACATACATACATTGAAAGATGGATAAGTACACTCAGTCAAACATGAGCAGATGGGCGGCAGTGGCTCAAGAGGTAGGGCAGGTCATCTGGTGACTGGAGGCTTGCTGGTTTGATCCTCGGCTCCTCCTCTTAAAAATGTCGAGGCGTTGGAGTCACGTGGGGCCGCTGAACAAGATGGACATGTAAAAGCATTGCTCCGCATGAACCCCAGGATTTATGGATAATTGTTCTTCAACCGACTCCGCAATATGAAGAAAGTGTCACTAATGTACGCGTGAATACTACAGCGAGTGAATGAATATTACTTTAGCTGATTACCTCCGGCTTGGTTGGGCATCCCTACAGACACAATTGGCCATGTCTGCAGGTGGGAAGCCGGATGTGGATATGTGTCCTGGTCGTTGCACTGGCGCCTCCTCATGTCGGTTGGGGCGCCTGTTCAAGGGGGAGGGGGAACTGGGGGGGAATAGCATGAAAAGAAGCGGCTGGCGACTCCACATGTATCAGAGGAGGCATGTGGTAGTCTGCAGCCCTCCCTGGATCGGCAGAGGGGGTGGAGCAGCGACTGGGACACCTCGGAAGAGTGGGGTAATTGACCGGATGAAATTGGGGAGAAAAAGGCGGAACCCCCCCCCACCACCAAAAAAAAAAAGCAGCTAAGGAAGGCGCTAGCTATGCTAGTATGGCGAGTGGAACTCTACCCAGGCCGACTGAAAAGGAGCCGCGACCAGCACTAGCTATGGCACCACCGAGGTTTGCCGAATTGCAGGCTGCACTGCAGAGGGCGATGGAGGGAATGGCTGGATTTAGTGGCACCTTATCCACCCTGCAATCGGATGTGACCAGTGTCAAGACCATTCATGGTCAAATGAAAACTGATGTGGCAGCCATTTTTCAATGCCTTGACGAGGCTGAGGCTCGGATCTCTGAATTGGAAGATGAGAACGGATGCCTGAAGCAGTTGCTAAGATAAATGCCAAAGAGTGTTCCGAGCTTCGAGCATCTGTGATGGATATGGCTAACAGAGAGAGGTGCCTCAATGTATGGCTCTTTGGGTTGAAAGAAAAATCTGACAATAAGGTCAAACTTTAGGAGCACGTGAAGCGTTTTTTCTCTGAGGCTTTCAGAGTGGATCTAGCCAATTCGGAGCTGCAGATGGTGCACCAATCTTTGACCAAAATGCTCCACCTCATCCGGTCAGCATACACTTTCATAGTTTTCTGGAAAAGGAACACGTTTTGGCTGCAGTTAGGGTGAAGGCTTGTGAAGGGATCCATTGGGACGGCTTTAAACTATCTCTGTTCCCTGACGAAGGGTGTTGCAGAGAAGAGGAGGCATTTCACCAAGGTCAGAAAGAAGTTGCACGATTTGGATGTTCGCGTCACGTTGGCATACCCAGCTGTGCTTCGCTTTACTTGGAAGGGGGAAAAGCTTTGTGGATCCTCGAAAGACAATGGAGCTGCTGTCTGAACCAACGTCAGCAGTTAGTGAACAATTTTCTTCTACTCTGTTGGCCCCACCGAATGGACACACGATCATGATCAAGAGGTCAAGACTGGAACGGATATTTGAATTTTGAACTGGACTGGATCACTAATTTCAATGTTGAGGTATAGTGTGCACATGGCGCGTGCAGGACAGTCTAGACATGACTGAGTTACTTGCGATGTCAGTGGTTGTGAGTATGGCCTGTAGCCTAGGTATTTGTACAGGTATACAGGTAGTTATTTTTTCTCTTTATTCCTACAAACACAGTGACTTTGAGCTGGTTAACAAGCAGTAGGGTGTTAAAATGAGGATTTGCTTCTAGGTACGTTTGAGTAAGCTTTTGGTAGTAATGACATGGGAGTGAACTGTATCTAAGAGAGGAGGGGGGGTTCTGGAGGGATTTCCACTTGTTGTGCCTCATGAACCATGTGTAGGCGGGGATATCCTTTGGAAATAGGGAAGGTTGAGGGAATGGGGGGGGGTACTTTTACTTTTAGTGTTCCTATTGTTCATTATGGTTTGTATGGGACCGTGTTTTATGTGATATGCACAGCATGGGTGATGAATCAAAGGGGTGGGTGCTCTCCTCTCATGCGGGCACACTCTCGATTAAATGCTAGATAATAATATGTGGCCTAATGGCTAAATATATAAAGATAATTGCATGGAATATTAATGGATCCCAGAATCCTATAAAAAGAAAAAAGTGGTTGACTTATTTGAAATCGAACAAAGCAGATATAGCCCTCATTCAGGAGACATATGTGGAAGCAGAAAGAAGCAGAAAAACTTAAGTTTTTACTTAACTGAAGCAAAAAGAATGGAACTGAATTCAGTTGTACTCAATAAAAATAAATTTTAAAAAAGGCTGATGAGGGCAGGATGATATGTATACAGGCCACCGATGGAGTAAAAGTTAACATATGCAATGTGTATGCTCCAAACAAAGAGGACAGTAATTTTATTCATATGGTTTACAAGACAATAGGAGAAATTGAGGAGAGTCAAATGTTGATTGCTGGGGACTTCAACCAGGGACAAGATGCCCAGTTAGACCGAACAACATATCATAAAGTTGTGCCAAGGGATAGATTAGCTATACAGTTGATGATGAAAGACCTTGGTCTGATAGACATATGGAGGTTAGTCAATCCCCGAGGAAAAGAGTATACCTACTTTTCACATATGCATAAATCATACTTAAGGATAGACTATTTCCTGGTCTCTAGAGAAATGATGGAGGAAGTGGCGGATTGTAAGATCGTGCTCTGGCAGAGTTAAGCGTCATGATTAAATCGGGTGGAAATAGGGTAAATAGGCAGAGACTAAATACATCGCCCCCACATTTAAGACTTTTGGAAACGTACCTTAAGGATTTTTTGATCATAATATTGGCTCAACAGAAAGACTGGGAGGGTGTGGGAAGCTTCTTAGGCGTACATAGTACATAAGGGGTAGGATAATTTCACACACTATTTCTCTGAAGAAACCAACCGACACAAGAGTTAAAGTGTTTGAATCTCAGATTCAAAACATTGAAAATGAGCTGTCACAACTTTACAGTGACAGCCAGTTAAAAAAAAGTGACTTGAAATATAGATAAATGAGATATATAATAAGAGGGCAGAACGTGCCCTTTTTCGATTAAAAACAAGCTTCTGTGAAAGTGGAGAGAAATATGGCAAGCTGTTGGCAAGACAACTGAAACAAAATGATGCCAGCTTTTTAATTCCAGCGATTAATGATCATAAGGGGGAAGTTTTAACAGATAAAGTGGAAATCAACAAGGTCTTCAAACGCTTTTATGAGAATTTGTGTAAGTCAGAGGCATCTGTAGATGAAGGCAAATATCAGGAGTTTTGTTTTTCTCCCAAAACCGGATCTTCCTACGGCGTCCCTAGCCCATTTGGAGATGTTGGATGTGCCTGTAGACGAGTCTGAAGTTAGGGAGGCTATATTATCAATGAAGTCCAGTAAATCATCAGGCTTAAGTGGATTTCCTGCTGAATATTATAGGAAGAACATTGACATAGTAGCATCTATCCTGACTGAAGCGCTGGCAGAGGGACAGCTGCCACCAGGATTTAATAAAGCTGAAAAAAGACAAGCACCCCTATTAGCCAAGTAGCTTTCAGCCAATTAGTTTGGAGAATATAGATTGCAAGATTTTGACTAAGGTATTAGCAATTAGAGTGGAGAAAGTTCTGCCACAAGTTATTAATGATGACCAGGTCAGTTTCATTAAAGGTAGATCATCAGCTGACAACCTTAGATGCCTACTCCATCTTGTGGTTAAATCATAAAGAAGGTGTACTAGTTGCTGCTTTCTCGCTTGACGCCATGAAAGCATTTGATAGGGTGGAATGGGGATACCTGGCATTAACTTTGCAGGCTTTTGGCTATGGGGTAGGATTTATTAAATGGGTTAAGGTATTATATTCAGCACCACGGGCAGCAGTTCTTATGAATGGCATTACATCCCCCTTCTTTAATCTGGGACGAAGGACTAGGCAGGGGGATCCTCTTTCCCCAATGCTCTTTACCCTGTCTGTGGAACTACTAGCAGTGTCAATGAGAGATGATTTGAGAATTAAGGGAGTGCTATCAGAGGGAGAGAGCATAAACTGTTTTTGTACGCGGACAACATTTTGTTGCTACTCTCAAACCCCAGTTTCCTCTATTGCAGGTGTCATGGACGTTGTTGATAGGTTGTTTTTTTTTTTTTTTAGATTTCAGGCTACAATATCAACTGGCAAAAATCAGAGGTAATGCCAGTCCCCCTGCTGACATTGGAGTATTTCCATTTGAATGGCTATCATCAAGGATGAAATATTTGGGCATAATATTGACTACAGACTTTCAGGAGATCGTTCAAATTAATATAAATCCAGTGCTCCAAAATATTAAGGCTAGCTTTGCCAAGTGGAAAATGTTGAATTTATAAATACAGTTAAAATGATGGTATTTTCAAAAATTAACTATATTTCTATGATACTTCCCTTACGTTTTCCTGTGTCAGTGCTTAAGTGGTGTATCGGGGTAGTTAGGGATTACCTCTGGAATGGGAAGAAACCCTGAGTTAGTTAGACTAAGTTGTTTACTATTAGAATGAGAGGAGGACTGGCATTGCCAAATATATAACTTAACACTATTGCCTTCGAAATGGTTAAGCTATGCAAAGACTGGTCAGGGAGCGGTTCACGTCTGAGTTGGATGGAAAAAGGGAAGTCGTTTACCTCCCCTTTTAGATTTATAGATGCTCTGTCTCAAAAACCATCACAGTCTCCTGGAGGGGATATCAATCCATTACTTCAGCACTCACGGGAGGTTTGGCACAAAGTCCGTAAAATATTTGGCCTGTCCCGATATAAACAAGGTTACTCATCCTTATGGGAGAAGCCTGCGATTAAGATAGGGAAGGAAACAGTATGTTGGAGGGCATGGCACATTAAAGGTTTAGCCACAATTGCTGATCTATTTGGGGAAGGAGTGTTATACTCCTATCAAGGGCTAAAGGATTGATATAATTTAATAGATAAAGTACCTACGTAAATACCTGGACATTGAGCTTGAACAAGAAGTCTGGGAGAATATTGTCCGTAATGTTGGTTGGCCAGTAAGGCATAGTAAGAGCAAATTTATACATTATAAAATAATTCATAGCTATTATTGGACTCCAGTAGACTTAAAAAGCTTGGTCTAATTCAAAGCAGTGTGTGCTGGAAATGTAACAGTTCTATGGGTACTTTTCTACGCCTCGTAGGCCTGTCCTCTGGTTTCCCCATTCTGGACCCGAGTGGTTGGGGCAATTGAGGAGTGGTTGGATAAGCCCTTGCCAAGCTCACCATGTTTTCCTTCTTGGAGAGATATCTGTTCTACCAGCTGGACTTACAAAGGCACAGTCTGGGTTAGCCCTTGCAGGCTTTCTTAATGCAGCCAGGATTATACTAAGGGGCTGGAGAAATACAAGCACACCTTGTTATAAGAACTGGATCGAACTCATGATGGTTACAGCCTCATACGAGCTAATGTTAGCCAAACTGAAGGATTCAGTGTCTATAAATTCATTGAAATGTGTGGTCGCTTCCTCCTCATCATAAATCATCGTCATCATCAGCCGCTTCTCTGGGGTCGGGTCGCAGCAAGCTGAGTAGGGCGCTCCAGACGTCCCTTTCCCCAGCAATGCCCTCCAGCTCCTCCTGGGGGATCCCAAGGCGTTCTCAGGCCAGATTGGACAGGTAGTCCCTCCAGTGAGTTCTGGGTCTACCTCGGGTTCTCCTCCCAGTTGGACGTGCCTGGAAAACCTCCAAAAGAAGGTGCCCAGGAGGCATCCTAATCAGATGCCCGAACCACCTCAGCTGGCTCCTTTCAATGCGAAGGAGCAGCGGCTCTACTCTGAGTTCCCTCCGGATGTCCGAGCTCCTCACCCTATCTCTAAGGCTGAGCCCAGACACCCTATGGAGGAAACTCATTTCAGCCAC
>NC_079222.1:7439670-7457170 GCF_029633865.1 Lampris incognitus
CGCTTCGCTCACTTGCTCTCTCTCTTTCTTGCTCTCTCTTGCTTTCTCTGTCTCTCTCTCACACACACACACTCTCTCTCTCTCTCTCTCTCTCTCTCTCTCTCTCTCTCTCTCTCTCTCTCTCCCTCTCCCTCTCACACACACACACACACACACTGTCCTCTGGTTGTCGGTGAACTCCAGTGGGATTGATCCAGAGTACAGTTTATTAGTTAATTCGTAAACTCAGTCTCATCTCATACAGTTTTAGATAAGCTCTCCATGCATGTGTGAAGAAAGGAGGATGGTTGGAGGTTGTTATCCCCACTGGTCCGCAGGCTTCCCTGTGTGCTGCATGAATATCACAAGGAAATCAACCTTCTTTCTTCCCTCGAGCCTCTCTTTCTCTTTCTCCCTCTCTCTGCCTTTCTTTGCTCTGCTCCCCCTCCATTTTCATCCTCCGCAATCCTCCCTCCTCTCATCCCCATCCAGGGTCCACGTAGATAGAGGTCAGAGTTCAGGGGTCAACCTGACCCTCACTTTCTCTGTGTCATTAGCTTGGTCTGATTGGGTTAGCTGAAACGGTAGCCTCCCATGCTAATCTAATATGGAAGCCCAGAGAGGTCATATAGCGCAAGGCCTAGGGTTAGATCACATTTCTCTTTTATAACAAATTGAGCTCACGGGGAGAGAGATGTCATGTGAGGGGAGAGACAAAGATATTTTGCCCCTGGAACTGTGATTATTGTAGGGCACCGGTGGTTTTTATGTCATTACCGCTTAAATGGACAGTAGACTCAGCTGGTGTATTGATTTTGCTAAGAATCATAATCGCTTCATTTATTTTTTTTAATTTCCCCCCTTTTTCTCCCTACTTGTACCCGGCCGATTCCCCCCCCCCCCCCTCTTCCGAGCCGTCCCGGTCGCTGCTCCGCCCCCTCTGCGATCCGGGGAGGGCTGCAGACTACCACATGCCTCCTCCCATACATGGGGAGTCGCCGGCCGCTTCTTTTCCCCTGACAGTGAGGAGTTTCACCAGGGGGACGTAGGAGCGTGGGAGGATCACGCTATTCCCCCCAGTTTACCCCCCCCCCCCGAACAGGTGCCCGACCGACCAGAGGAGGCGCTAGTGCAGCGACCAGGACACATACCCACATCCGGCTTCTCCACCCGCAGACACGGCCAATTGTGTCCTGTAGGGACGCCCGACCAAGCCGGGAGGTAACACGGGGACTTGAACCTGTGATCCCCGTGTTGGTAGGTAACAGAATAGACCGCCACGCCATCCCGGACGCCCATCACTTCACTTTACAGTTACAGTCAGTGTGCAGGTGTTAGATGGGGGGGCACGGTGGTTAACGAATACCATCGACCATAATGCACACATACACACATGTGCTACATACACTGTGTGAAGGGCACGACACCTGTGAGGCTAACGGCAGTACCACAGTACATGCTGTGGACAGTCAGCACAGGGCCAGCCATCACAAGCGCCCTTCATCATCATCATCATCATCATTTCATGTTACAGTCAGTAAGAACACGACTTTACCCAGTGTGAAGAAGCTTGTCAAAGCCCAAATGCATCTGGTCATCACAACACACACACACACACACACACACACACAGCAGTGTGGCTTTCTAATGGACAAAGACCCCTCCCACCCAGCCAACTGAAGGCTTCCCTGACTCTCTGTCTGAGAGAGAGAGAGGGGGAGAGGAGAGGGGGGTAGAGAGCGAGAGGAGGGAGAGAGAGAGAGCCTCTCCCTTCTCTTTCACTCAGTAGACCAGTGGAGCTGTATGTCCCTCTCTCCTCTCCATCCTCCTGCTCTCCTCTCCATCCTCTCTCCTCTCCATCCTCTCTCATCTCCATCCTCTCTCCTCACCATCCTCCTGCTCTGACTTGATATCTTTCTCTCCCTCTCTCACCCACTCACTCACTCTCTCACACACACACGCGAATAGGCGACACACACTCCAGTACTATGTGATAGGGTGTGGAGTGGGGGATGGGCTTTGTGTGTGTGTGTGTGTGTGTGTGTGTGTGTGTGTGTGTGTGTGTGTGTGTGTGTGTGTGTGTGTGTGTGTGTGATTCTACTTAAAAGTAAATACCTACTCATGTAGACTGGATGTTCAGACCAATGCGAAGGGAAAACTCGGAGAGCAAGAGGGAAGCTTGGTAGACATGGAAATGAGCTGACCACTGCTGAACTGTGTATAACACAGATATATAATACAGATGTATAATACAGATGCATAATACAGATGTTTAATGCAGATGTATAATACAGATGTATCATACAGATGTGTAATAAAGATGTATAATACAGATGTTCAATGCAGATGTATAATACAGGTGTGTAATACAGATGTATAATACAGATGCATAATACAGATGTTTAATACGGATGTATAATACAGATGTATAATACAGATGTATAATACAGATGTATAATACGGATGTGTAATACGGATGTATAATACCGGATGTATAATACGGATGTAATAATACAGATGTATAATACGGATGTATAATACAGATGTATAATACAGATGTGTAATACGATGTATAATACAGATGCATAATACAGATGTGTAGTACGGATGTATAATACAGATGTGTAATACAGATGTATAATACAGATGTGTAATAGAGATTAGTAATACAGAATGTGTAATACAGATGGTATCATACAGAAGTATGGAGGAGCCTGACTGGCTGTTTTGTGTCTTCCCATCTGTTTTACTGTGTGGCTGGTTCGCCGGACAGACATGGAGGGAGGCTGTGTGAACTCAGGTGGTTGTGTATGTGTAGTTAGCTGTGAACCTTGTCAACAGGTACAGCGGGTTGTACCTGTTGGATGGAGGAGGTAAAGCAGTGTGGGCTGGTGGAGATGTTTGGATTTTTACAAGTTAACCACCTGCTCCTGCAGGGAGCATGGAGGGCCTCCTTTTTTTCCTCTCCTCTTTGGCTCCTCACACCTCCTGCAACTCTTTAGAAAAAGGCTCAAACAATGGGAGGCGTGGGGGTGGGGAGCAGGCACGTGTGAACTGTGGGTTGTGTGGTGTGTGTGTGTGTGTGTGTGGTTAGTGGTAGTTAGTGTAGCACATGTAGGTGTGTAGTTGTGTTGCTGCATAGTGTGTAAGGCAGAAATAGAGTGACTAGAGAGAGAGCGACAGACAGACAGGGTAGGAGAGAGAGAGATGGAGAGAGCAGAGAGTGAGAGTATGAAGAGACAGACAGACAGAGCGAGAGAGAGACAGAGAGAGAGAGCGAGACAGAGAGACAGATAGAGAGACGGAGAGACAGAGAGAGCCAGAGAGAGAGTGAGACAAAGAGGAGACAGAGAGGAGAGACAGCGAGGAGAGAGAGAGAGAGAGAGCGAGCAAGAGACAGCGAGGAGAGAGAGAGAGAGAGAGACAGCGAGGAGAGAGAGAGCGAGATACAGCGAGGAGAGAGAGAGAGAGTGAGAGACAGCGAGGAGAGAGAGAGAGAGACACCGAGGAGAGAGAGAGAGAGAGAGAGAGAGAGAGAGAGAGAGAGAGAGAGCGAGAGACAGCAAGGAGAGAGAGAGAGAGAGACAGCGAGAGACAGCGAGGAGAGAGAGAGAGAGAGAGAGGAAGAGAGAGAGAGGAGAGAGAGAGAGAGAGAGAGAGAGAGAGAGAGAGAGAGAGGGGAGAGAGAGAGAGAGAGAGAGAGAGAGAGAGGAGAGAGAGAGAGAGAGAGAGAGAGAGAGAGGACAGCGAGGAGAGAGAGAGAGAGAGAGAGAGAGAGAGAGAGAGAGAGAGGGGAGAGAGAGAGAGAGAGAGAGAGAGAGAGAGAGAGAGAGAGAGAGAGAGAGAGAGAGAGAGAGAGACAGGCGAGGAGAGAGAGGAGAGAGAGAGAGGAGAGAAGAGGAGAGAGAGAGAGAGGAGAGGAGAGAGAGAGAGAGAGAGAGAGAGGTATTTTCTCCAGACATCTTGTAAAATATCAACATCAGTGGGGGTTCAAGGCCATGAACACACTGACACATTCACTGTCTGCACCTGCTACACACACACACACACACACACACACTCACACACACACTCACACACACACACACTCACACACACACACACACACACCACACACACACACACACACACACACACACAGAGAGAGACCTATAGCCACTTGACTGGAGAAATGTGGTGAAGAAAACAAAGAAAACACTGAAAGATGGGACGGGGGTGGTGTCCATGATTAACTTTTAATTATCTGACCCCGCCCCCTCCACTCATCCCCTGTTCTCTCTCTCCTTCTTGTACAGAAGGTGTTTTATTTTTCTGATTTATTAGTCTGACCAACAGGAAACATGGAGGAGGTCCTTTCTGCCATCTTCTCACCTCTTCTTCTCTTTTCTTCCTTTCTTCTCTTGTCTTCTCTTCTTCTCTCTCTACTCTTTTCTCATGTCATTTCCTGTCCATCTCTTCCTCTCTCTTGGCTGTTGTTGTCACATGACCTGTAGGAACCTGGGAAAGGGAAGTATAGCCACTAGGTAAACACTGGAACAAGCTGTCCATTGATTGGTTGAAGGATTAAATTACCCACCGGCTCCGTTGTCTATCTCTCTGCTACGCTTGCTGGCGCTGGATGGCTTCAGGATGGGACCCACACACACACACACACACACACACACACACACACACACACACACACACACACACACACACACACACACACACACTGCATTGGCGTTTCCGTACACTCCAGGCACATGCACACAAGTGTATATAGATGATACACATGCGCGCACTCACAGTATAGGAAACCGTAACACACACACACACACACACACACACACACACACACACACACACACAGGGAAAGGGCCAGAGAGCTTAAATTAAATTGAAAAATTGATTTTAAAAAAGACCATCCACTGAAGTCATGAGCAAAACCAGAGGAACACAGGAACAATTCATTTACTGAGAGAACGAGAGACTTGATGGAGAGGGGGGGTGAGAGAGGGAGAGGGAGAGAAAGAGGGAGAGAGAGAAATTCTTTTTGACATAGACAGAGTGAGAGATGGTGAGACAATGACATCAGAATTCAAGACCAGCGAGGGGTCCACACCGGACTGTCGGTACTCAACAACACAAAGGGACTCCCAGGTGCTCTTCGTGCTGCTTTTGAAGTAACCAATATTCATTTCTTTGTCTTTTAGCTGAGCAACCGTGGTGGTGGTGAGGGGATGGATATGTCAGAAATGTCATTACTTCAGCACTTCCGTCACTCCAACCCTGTCGGGGACCATACATCGCCGTTTTTGTTAGTGTACCGCCGTCTCGGAGCCTGCCGACTGGTCAGACGCCATAATGTTCCTTTATATGTGATTGGTGGAGCTTACCATGCTCTTGTAGCCGGCGTTACAAGATCTGGAGAGCGGCTAAAGTGGCAAGAAGAAGCTGCGGCTTAGTGGCAGAAGGAGTGACGAAAACTGGCCTCAGACGGCACTCAAAAGAGCCGACAAGTGGAAGCGTCCAAACGAGTTGCAGTTCCCCTGTAGGCCAGTAGGGGCTGCTGGTGCTCATGCTTTCCTCTGATCGAGCCACAGTGTCATAATACACAATCAGTGATGGTACTTTTAAACAGAAGGAAGAAGTAGCCGAGACCTCCTGCTTGACTGACAGAAACGCACAGTCAGGTAGACAGACAGATAGAAAGACAAACAAAGAGACGGACGTGAAGATACAGGCAGACAGATAAACGCAAAAAAACGGTCAGTCAGGCAGACAAACCTTCACCCAAACTGATAAGCGTTCACTCAGACAGGTCCACAGTCAGACTGGCAGAGAGAAGGTCGGTGAGACATGTAAACAGTCCGCCAGACAGATACCGGCCTGTAGATGGGTGTAGATCGCGGAGTCCCGGCCTGGCGAGGAAGCTCTTCTTCTGCGTCGTGCCAGCCCCTCGCAGGCGTCCGGGGAAACCAAGCGGATGCTGGTGAAGAGAATGGCCCAACACGGAAGGGCGGCCGCGTCAGGCAGGGACTCCCCGGTCTACACCCATCTACAGACCGGTGGCCACTCTTTCAAGGATGAGGATGTGCCCGTCCTTGATAGAGAGGACCGCTGGCTGGAACGGGGAGCAAAAGAGGCCGTCAACGTGAAGAGGGAACGACCATCTTACAACGCTGCGATGACAACCGTTCCCAAATCCTCTGTGACCCTCATGGCCATTGAAACTCTAGTCGACGGTCGCACCTATTTGCATATGAAACGGGTCGTTGGTTTGGGTCGTTCTGCCGCCGTATTGTTTATAAGGGTGGGGACACCGGCAGTCGGTCGAGACTGAAGAGGTCACGTAGACGGCGATGGACGGTTTGATAGACTCAGATAAAGATTCAGACAGGCGTTTGAAGAATCAAGCCTTGTGGCACGCACCGCCACATAAACACAGCGGCGAGTCGGATGACCTGAGACGAGTAACGCCTGTAACACAGTAGTCACCAGCGGACGTCCGTCAAGTATATCATAAATATCAGCAAAACAAGTAAAGGAAACCCTTCCTCTTCAGCGCGGTGCAGTTGGTGAGGTGGTCATTCTAATAACGAGGTGCTCCTGCAGCTTATCACCTGCTCCTTCCTCTCCTCTCTCAGGCTTAACACCCACACAATAGCCAACATAACTAAAACTTGCTAGTTAAAGGTGGTTCCGGCTCTGATGCACTTTTAACCGAGGCTCAATTTGTGTAGTAAAACAGTCGAAGTCATCAGTTAACTTCTTGGATTGGGGAAGTGGTCCAGAGATTCTCGGTCCTCTATGGAGAAAGCGGATTGTCGCAGGGTAGTTTCGCAACGAGCCGCCTTGCATTTGCCATTTGCTGGTTTTAAGGTAACTCGAGACGTTTCCGAGCGAACTCTCGAGATTAGATCATTAAATAAAACTCTCAAAGTAAGCAAGTTATACTTCTCCAGAAATGTACAGGATGTCGCCGCTGTGGAAGATGTATGTTGAAGTTCATGGGATTGGTTAGCGCGGTCGCCTCACAGTGAGAAGGTCCTGGGTTCGAGCCCCGGGGTAGTCCAACCTCGGGGGTCGTCCCGGGTCGTCCTCTATGTGGAGTTTGCATGTTCTCCCCGTGTCTGTGTGGGTTTCCTCCGGGGGCTCCGGTTTCCTCCCACAGTCCAAAGACCTGTAGGTCAGGTGAATCGGCCGCCCTACATTGTCCCTAGGTGTGAATGTGTGTGTGTGTCGATCCTGTGATGGCCTGGCGGCCTGTCCAGGTGTCTCCCCGCCTGCCACCCAATGACTGCTGGGATAGGCTCCAGCATCCCCGCGACCCTGAATAAGGATAAGCGGTTTGGATGATGGATGGATGAATAATTGGCGTGTTTTTGGTGATCCGTGTCAGTCTGCGCCGGTGTGCGGCGGCTTTCAGACGGATAAACGGACGGGTAGTTGAATCATCCGACAGATAAACCGTCAGGCAGGTAGCCCAACTGTCCTACATGCAGATGGGCAGGCAGTCGGACAGTCGAGCTGTCAGACGGATGGACAGTTGGTCAGATCGACAGACAGCCGGTCGGTTGTTTTGATGTCGGGCTGTAAAGCCTGTGAGGCAGATTCAGATGTTAATACTAGGACCATCGATTAGGATAAAGCTCAGTTTTCACCTCAGAGACCCAAATCCACCCAGATACCTCCGCTAATCAGAGCTGCTCTGCATACTGAGAACCACTAAAACCAGCTTACATGGAAATGAGAACGAGAGGGAGTGAGAGAGATCAATGGAGGGAGAAGACGCCAAGGGACAGGTGGGTACAGACGGCTTCATAGAGACAGTGAATGACACGTAGTGAGACGGGTTGATGGAGACAGTGAGACAGGTAGGGGGAGACGAGCACGGCGATAGAAGGAGAGACAGGTGGGGGGGGGATACAAGTAGTGATAGACGTAGGGTGAGACGGCTGAGAGAGACGGGTAGGAAGGAAACAGTTGAGGAACAGATTGTGAGGCAGAGACAGTGAAGGAGGAAGGAAAATGTGTGTGTGTGTGTGTGTATGTGTGTGTGTGTGTGTGTGTGGTGTGTGTGTGTGTGTTTGTGTGTCTGTGTGTGTGTGTGACTTGCGTGACTGAAAAAGCTTGACTACGTATTCGGTCAAGGAAGTCTGAAAGCTGTCCTCCTTAATTGGACTGAATTAGCATATTAGCATCCAGACATTACTTGGTTGTCAAGACAACTCAGACTAGCCATGAAGAAGAAGGCTGTATCCATAAAGTCACAAAAAAGACCATCCTAAAACCTCATCGCGGGCGTCCGGGTGGCGTGGCGGTCTATTCCGTTGCCTACCGACATGGGGATCGCCGGTTCGAATCCCTACAGACACAATTGGCCGTGCCTGTGGGTGGGCAGCTGGATGTGGGTATGTATCCTGGTCGCTGCACTAGCGCCTCCTCTGGTCGGCCGGGGGACCTGTTCGGGGGGGGGGGTAGCGTGATCCTCCCACGCACTACGTCCCCCTGGTGAAACTCCTCACTGTCAGGTGAAAAGAAGCGGCTGGCGACTCCACATGTATGGGAGGAGGCACGTGGTAGTCTGCAGCCCTCCCTGGATCAGCAGAGGGGGTGGAGCAGAGACCAGGACGGCTCAGAAGAGTGGGGTAATTGGCTGGATACAATTGGGGAGAAAAATAGGGGGGGGGACCCCCCCCAAAGAAAACCCAACCTCATTGCATTTCGCATCATATTGCTTGGTTAACCCCCCCCCCCTCGATAAAAACCTGTCTTCGGATGAGTTTTATTAACAGGTGGACATGGCTTCTAGAGCTTTCCAAGCCCGTTACTGATCAAACATCGGTTTTCCTCCCCGTGTTTACAATCAGTCCAAACTCCGACATTCCACCCCCGTTTTGGTCGTCTTCTGATGTTCCTCCCCTTTCCATTGCTCCTGATGTCATCCCACCGGCGTTGACTTGTTTATGGGGCAGAGAGACGGGGTTTCGCCTGCCGCCGTAATAGAACAAAATACATCCTCTTGATGAAGAACTCCATGATGGATGCTTCCCAGTATCCACGCATTAGGGACATTTACATCCAAACCTATTTTTCAGACGGCACCATTAACAGCGCGCCTCTTGACAGCCGCAGAGTGGAGGAGATTTAGGCTGCATTAAAAACCTGTCAAGCTGTACATTAAACTGCAGAACATGTAACAAATAACATGGTAAAAAACGAAAGACGGCAGGTTTTTATATATCCAACCTTTCCCTTCATGTCTGTACTAATGAAGTAGTGTAAAGTTGAGGAGATTTACAGCGATGGCCAAGTCCTCCCTCATGTATTTGTCCTTTATGAGAACTTCATACAGTAGTATTACTCACTGTAGAAGTCCTCCCTCATGTATTTGTCCTTTATGAGAACTTCATACAGTAGTAGTACTCACTGTAGAAGTCATCCTTCATGTATTTGTCCTTTATTAGAACTTCATACAGTAGTAGTACTCACTGTAGAAGTCCTCCCTCATGTATTTATCCTTTATTAGAACTTCATACAGTAGTAGTACTCACTGTAGAAGTCATCCTTCATGTGTTTGTCCTTTATTAGAACTTCAAACAGTAGTAGTACTCACTGTAGAAGTCATCCGTCATGTATTTGTCCTTTATTAGAACTTCATACAGTAGTAGTACTCACTGTAGAAGTCATCCTTCATGTGTTTGTCATTTATTAGAACCTCATACAGTAGTAGTACTCACTGTAGAAGTCATCCTTCATGTATTTGTCCTTTATTAGAACTTCAAACAGTAGTAGTACTCACTGTAGAAGTCATCCCTCATGTATTTGTCCTTTATTAGAACTTCATACAGTAGTAGTACTCACCGTAGAAGTTATCCCTCATGTATTTATCCTTTATTAGAACTTCAAACAGTAGTAGTACTCACTGTAGAAGTCCTCCCTCATGTATTTATCCTTTATTAGAACTTCATACAGTAGTAGTACTCACTGTAGAAGTCGTCCTTCATGTATTTGTCCTTTATTAGAACTTCATACAGTAGTAGTACTCACTATAGAAGTCATCCTTCATGTGTTTGTCCTTTATTAGAACTTCATACAGTAGTAGTACTCACTGTAGAAGTCATCCCTCATGTATTTATCCTTTATGAGAACTTCATACAGTAGTAGTACTCACTGTAGAAGTCATCCCTCATGTATTTATCCTTTATTAGAACTTCATACAGTAGTAGTACTCACTGTAGAAGTCATCCTTCATGTATTTATCCTTTATTAGAACTTCATACAGTAGTAGTACTCACTGTAGAAGTCATCCTTCATGTATTTGTCCTTTATTAGAACTTCATACAGTAGTAGTACCCACTGTAGAGGTCCTCCCTCATGTATTTATCCTTTATTAGAACTTCATACAGTAGTATTACTCACTGTAGACGTCATCCTTCATGTATTTATCCTTTATTAGAACTTCATACAGTAGTAGTACTCACTGTAGAAGTCATCCTTCATGTATTTGTCCTTTATTAGAACTTCAAACAGTAGTAGTACTCACTGTAGAAGTCATCCTTCATGTATTTGTCCTTTATTAGGACTTCATACAGTAGTAGTACTCACTGTAGAAGTCATCCCTCATGTATTTATCCTTTATTAGAACTTCATACAGTAGTAGTACTCACTGTAGAAGTCCTCCCTCATGTATTTATCCTTTATTAGAACTTCATACAGTAGTATTACTCACTGTAGAAGTCATCCTTCATGTATTTATCCTTTATTAGAACTTCATACAGTAGTAGTACTCACTGTAGAAGTCATCCTTCATGTGTTTGTACTTTATTAGAACTTCATACAGTAGTAGTACTCACTGTAGAAGTCATCCTTCATGTATTTATCCTTTATTAGAACTTCATACAGTAGTAGTACTCACTGTAGAAGTCATCCTTCATGTATTTATCCTTTATTAGAACTTCATACAGTAGTAGTACTCACTGTAGAAGTCATCCTTCATGTGTTTGTCCTTTATTAGAACTTCATACAGTAGTAGTACTCACTGTAGAAGTCATCCTTCATGTATTTATCCTTTATTAGAACTTCATACAGTAGTAGTACTCACTGTAGAAGTCCTCCTTCATGTATTTGTCCTTTATTAGAACTTCATACAGTAGTAGTACTCACTGTTAGAAGTCATCCTTCATGTATTTATCCTTTATTAGAACTTCATACAGTAGTAGTACTCACTGTAGAAGTCCTCCTTCATGTATTTGTCCTTTATTAGAACTTCATCCAGTAGTAGTACTCACTGTAGAAGTCCTCCCTCATGTATTTGTCCTTTATTAGAACTTCATACAGTAGTAGTACTCACTGTAGAAGTCATCCTTCATGTGTTTGTCCTTTATTAGAACTTCATACAGTAGTATTACTCACTGTAGAAGTCATCCTTCATGTATTTATCCTTTATTAGAACTTCATACAGTAGTAGTACTCACTGTAGAAGTCATCCTTCATGTATTTGTCCTTTATTAGAACTTCATACAGTAGTAGTACTCACTGTAGAAGTCCTCCCTCATGTATTTATCCTTTATTAGAACTTCAAACAGTAGTAGTACTCACTATAGAAGTCATCCTTCATGTATTTATCCTTTATTAGAACTTCAAACAGTAGTAGTACTCACTATAGAAGTCATCCTTCATGTATTTGTCCTTTATTAGAACTTCATACAGTAGTAGTACTCACTGTAGAAGTCATCCCTCATGTATTTATCCTTTATTAGAACTTCATACAGTAGTAGTACTCACTGTAGAAGTCATCCTTCATGTATTTATCCTTTATTAGAACTTCATACAGTAGTAGTACTCACTGTAGAAGTCATCCTTCATGTATTTATCCTTTATTAGAACTTCATACAGTAGTAGTACTCACTGTAGAAGTCATCCTTCATGTATTTGTCCTTTGTTAGAACTTCATACAGTAGTAGCACTCACTGTAGAAGTCATCCTTCATGTATTTATCCTTTATTAGAACTTCATACAGTAGTAGTACTCACTGTAGAAGTCCTCCTTCATGTATTTGTCCTTTATTAGAACTTCATACAGTAGTAGTACTCACTGTAGAAGTCCTCCTTCATGTATTTGTCCTTTATTAGAACTTCATACAGTAGTAGCACTCACTGTAGAAGTCATCCTTCATGTATTTATCCTTTATTAGAACGTCATACAGTAGTAGTACTCACTATAGAAGTCATCCTTCATGTATTTGTCCTTTATTAGAACTTCATACAGTAGTAGTACTCACTGTAGAAGTCATCCCTCATGTATTTATCCTTTATTAGAACTTCATACAGTAGTAGTACTCACTGTAGAAGTCATCCTTCATGTATTTATCCTTTATTAGAACGTCATACAGTAGTAGTACTCACTGTAGAAGTCATCCTTCATGTATTTATCCTTTATTAGAACTTCATACAGTAGTAGTACTCACTATAGAAGTCATCCTTCATGTATTTGTCCTTTATTAGAACTTCATACAGTAGTAGTACTCACTGTAGAAGTCATCCCTCATGTATTTATCCTTTATTAGAACTTCATACAGTAGTAGTACTCACTGTAGAAGTCATCCCTCATGTATTTATCCTTTATTAGAACTTCATACAGTAGTATTACTCACTGTAGAAGTCATCCTTCATGTATTTGTCCTTTATTAGAACTTCATACAGTAGTAGTACTCACTGTAGAAGTCCTCCCTCATGTATTTATCCTTTATTAGAACTTCATACAGTAGTATTACTTACTGTAGACGTCATCCTTCATGTATTTATTCTTTATTAGAACTTCATACAGTAGTATTACTCACTGTAGACGTCATCCTTCATGTATTTATCCTTCATTAGAACTTCATACAGTAGTAGTACTCACTGTAGAAGTCATCCTTCATGTATTTATCCTTTATTAGAACTTCATACAGTAGTAGTACTCACAGTAGAAGTCATCCTTCATGTGTTTGTCCTTTATTAGAACTTCATACAGTAGTAGTACTCACTGTAGAAGTCATCCTTCATGTATTTATCCTTTATTAGAACTTCATACAGTAGTGGTACTCACTGTAGAAGTCATCCCTCATGTATTTATCCTTTATTAGAACTTCATACAGTAGTAGTACTCACTGTAGACGTCATCCTTCATGTATTTATCCTTTATTAGAACTTCATACAGTAGTATTACCCACTGTAGAAGTCATCCGTCATGTAGTTATCCTTTATTAGAACTTCATACAGTAGTAGTACTCACTGTAGAAGTCCTCCTTCATGTATTTATCCTTTATTAGAACTTCATACAGTAGTGGTACTCACTGTAGAAGTCATCCCTCATGTATTTGTCCTTTATTAGAACTTCATACAGTAGTAGTACTCACTGTAGACGTCATCCTTCATGTATTTATCCTTTATTAGAACTTCATACAGTAGTATTACCCACTGTAGAAGTCATCCGTCATGTAGTTATCCTTTATTAGAACTTCATACAGTAGTAGTACTCACTGTAGTAGTCATGCTTCATGCCATACCAACATGTATTTTTGGGCAGCACGGTGGCCCAGTGGTTAGGGCTGTAACCTCACAGCAAGAAGGTCCTGGGTTCGAACCCCGGGGTTGTCCACCCTTGGAGGGGTCATCCCAGGTCGCCCTCTGTGTGGAGTTTGCACGTTCTCCCCGTGTCTGCGGTGGGGTTTCTCCAGGTGCTCCGGTTTCCCCCACCATCAAAAGAAACATGCATGTTAGGGTTTATACTCCTGTCTCTGCCCCTGAGCAAGGCAGTGGGAAAAGAACTGGAGTTGGTCCCTGGGCGCAACAAGAAGGCGGCAGCCTGCTGCTCCTAGCTACACACATCACAGCTCCGAGCTACACACATCACAGCTCCTAGCTACACACATCACAGCTCCTAGCTACACACATCACAGCTCCTAGCTACACACATCACAGCTCCTAGCTACACACATCACAGCTCCGAGCTACACACATCACAGCTCCTAGCTACACACATCACAGCTCCTAGCTACACACATCACAGCTCCGAGCTACACACATCACAGCTCCTAGCTACACACATCACAGCTCCTAGCTACACACATCACAGCTCCTAGCTACACACATCACAGCTCCGAGCTACACACATCACAGCTCCGAGCTACACACATCACAGCTCCGAGCTACACACATCACAGCTCCTAGCTACACACATCACAGCTCCTAGCTACACACATCACAGCTCCGAGCTACACACATCACAGCTCCTAGCTACACACATCACAGCTCCGAGCTACACACATCACAGCTCCGAGCTACACACATCACAGCTCCGAGCTACACACATCACAGCTCCGAGCTACACACATCACAGCTCCGAGCTACACACATCACAGCTCCGAGCTACACACATCACAGCTAGGACGGGTTAATTTGCAGTAACTGAATTTCCCCAAAGGGATTAATAAAGGACACTTAATTTAATTAAACCTAATGTACCCTGGCTCTGTCGAATGACAGAAGCTAAGCAGGTGTGGGCTTGGCTAGTACTTGGGTGGGAGACCGCTCCTGGAAGTGGTGCTCGTGGGCCAGTAGGGGGCAGTCTTCCTTCTGGTCCTAATAAAACAACAAAAAAATCGTGATTCCCCGGTGCAGTGCTGGGGACACTGTGCTGTAGGAGACGCCGTCCTTCGGATGAGACGTTAAACCGAGGTCCTGACTCACTGTGGTCATCAAAAGATCCCATGGCACTTATCGCAAAGAGTAGGGGGTTTCCCCTGGTGTCCTGGCAACATTCTCAACCTGGCTCTCTCCATCTGGCCACCTAATCATCCTCCTGTGTAAGTGGCTCAATGACTCCTCCCTCTCCACCTCAAGATGACGTGTGGTGGCGTCCAGGTGGCGTAGCGGTCTATTCCGTTGCCTACCAACACGGGGATCGCTGGTTCGAATCCCCGTGTTACCTCCGGCTTGGTCGGGCGCCTCTACAGACACAATTGGCCGTGTCTGCTGGTGGGAAGCCAGATGTGGGTACCTGTCCTGGTCGCTGCACTAGCGCCTCATCTGGTCGGTCATGGCGCCTGTTCCGGGGGGAGGGGAAACTGGGGGGAATAGCGTGATCCTCCCACGTGCTACGTCCCCCCTGGTGAAACTCCTCACTGTCAGGTGAAAAGAAGCGGCTGGCGACTCCACATGTATGGGAGGAGGCATGTGGTAGTCTGCAGCACCTCCCCGGCTCAGCAGAGGGGGGTGGAGCAGCGACCGGGACGGCTCGGAGGAGTGGGGTAATTGGACAAGTACAATTGGGGAGCAAAAGGGGGGGGGGAATATTGTTAATGTATCAGTCCCATGTTAGGATTGGAGGCTGTTGTTGTTTTTATGTTGCCCAGTAGGAACAACCCACTGCACCATGATACAAAAACTACAGTAACACTAAAACCACAAGAAACCGCAGTAAGAAAAACCTGCTGGGCCTCATTTTTACCTCCACATTTCTTCAAGGGGATGGAGACAACTTTAAGTAGTCGTCGTCACCCTCCCTCCCCATCTTCTTCTGTCTCCCATCCATCTCTCTCGGTCCCTCCATCCACCCCCGCCCCCATCCCTTAATTGAAGCGTTGTGTTTCCAGAGTGGTAGAGATAGCGGTACTGCCTGTGTCTTAAAACGGTAAAATACACTTAACCTTCAGGAAGACACGGGCCCACTGGAAGGGCAGCGGCCATTTCTGAACCTGGACGTCTCTCAGATCTGTTTCTCTATCGACTTAATTGCATTTTCCATTATTTTCCAGTTTTTCCGTCTCCTGACATTTGCACTAAGGACATGCGGTCATCCTCCCCCAAAATCACCAAATCGCCCTTTTGTTTTATCAACCGTCCATGTTTTAGCAAAATGAAACGATGCAGCCTTTAGATTCAGGACGCACTCTGAGATGGAGACTCACTCTCACTTTCTGTCTGTCTTTCTGCTTCTCTCACTTTCTGTCTGTCTTTCTGCTTCTGCTTCTCTCACTTTCTCTCTGTCTTTCTGCTTCTCTCACTTTCTGTCTGTCTTTCTGCTTCTCTCACTTTCTGTCTGTCTTTCTGCTTTTCTCACTTTCTATCTGTCTTTCTGCTTCTGCTTCTCTCACTTTCTGTCTGTCTTTCTGCTTCTCTCACTTTCTGTCTGTCTTTCTGCTTCTGCTTCTCTCACTTTCTGTCTGTCTTTCTGCTTCTCTCACTTTCTGTCTGTCTTTCTGCTTCTGCTTCTCTCACTTTCTCTCTGTCTTTCTGCTTCTCTCACTTTCTGTCTGTCTTTCTGCTTCTCTCACTTTCTGTCTGTCTTTCTGCTTTTCTCACTTTCTATCTGTCTTTCTGCTTCTGCTTCTCTCACTTTCTGTCTGTCTTTCTGCTTCTCTCACTTTCTGTCTGTCTTTCTGCTTCTGCTTCTCTCACTTTCTGTCTGTCTTTCTGCTTCTCTCACTTTCTGTCTGTCTTTCTGTTTCTGCTTCTCTCACTTTCTCTCTGTCTTTCTGCTTCTCTCACTTTCTCTCTGTCTTTCTGCTTCTCTCACTTTCTGTCTGTCTTTCTGTTTCTGCTTCTCTCACTTTCTCTCTGTCTTTCTGCTTCTCTCACTTTCTGTCTGTCTTTCTGCTTCTCTCACTTTCTCTCTGTCTTTCTGCTTCTCTCACTTTCTCTCTGTCTTTCTGCTTCTCTCACTTTCTGTCTGTCTTTCTGCTTCTCTCACTTTCTCTCTGTCTTTCTGCTTCTCTCACTTTCTCTCTGTCTTTCTGCTTCTCTCACTTTCTGTCTGTCTTTCTGCTTCTCTCACTTTCTGTCTGTCTTTCTGCTTCTCTCACTTTCTGTCTGTCTTTCTGTTTCTGCTTCTCTCACTTTCTCTCTGTCTTTCTGCTTCTCTCACTTTCTCTCTGTCTTTCTGCTTCTCTCACTTTCTGTCTGTCTTTCTGTTTCTGCTTCTCTCACTTTCTCTCTGTCTTTCTGCTTCTCTCACTTTCTGTCTGTCTTTCTGCTTCTCTCACTTTCTCTCTGTCTTTCTGCTTCTCTCACTTTCTCTCTGTCTTTCTGCTTCTCTCACTTTCTGTCTGTCTTTCTGCTTCTCTCACTTTCTCTCTGTCTTTCTGCTTCTCTCACTTTCTATCTGTCTTTCTTCTACTCTCACTTTCTCTCTGTCTTTCTGCTTCTCTCACTTTCTGTCTGTCTTTCTGCTTCTGCTTCTCTCACTTTCTGTCTGTCTTTCTGCTTCTGCTTCTCTCACTTTCTGTCTGTCTTTCTGCTTCTCTCACTTTCTGTCTGTCTTTCTGTTTCTGCTTCTCTCACTTTCTCTCTGTCTTTCTGCTTCTCTCACTTTCTCTCTGTCTTTCTGCTTCTCTCACTTTCTGTCTGTCTTTCTGTTTCTGCTTCTCTCACTTTCTCTCTGTCTTTCTGCTTCTCTCACTTTCTGTCTGTCTTTCTGCTTCTCTCACTTTCTCTCTGTCTTTCTGCTTCTCTCACTTTCTCTCTGTCTTTCTGCTTCTCTCACTTTCTGTCTGTCT